>NW_010304095.1:0-4417 GCF_000700745.2 Antrostomus carolinensis
TATATATAATTTTTTTTTTTTATTACTGATTTCTCATGGTACAGCAAGCATGTCTAGGATGAGAGGGCAGAGTTGAAGAGGAGATGAACTGTCAGTCTGTCTTTAGTCTGGCATGGTGAGACACCTGCTCGGTCAGGCCTGCTTTGATAGAGTTTTTTACAGACTGCCTCATATGATCCTCCATCAAATTATCACTCATGGGCTTCAACACCTGTGGAATGAGAAACGTGCAAAAGAAAACAAAAAAATGAGGTAACCAAGGAAAATAATAATAAAAAAAAAGACATACAAAGAGATGAGAGTTGAAATAATGAAAAAAAAAAATTAGGATGCTGAAGTCTGACACAAACTGGCATGAACTGAAAGAGAAATGAGTTTTGCTGCTACAGGAATGAGGTTAAATCAGTCCCATGCTATGAACATGAGTGACAGCCCTCCTACACAGCAGTACTTCACTGAATTCAAACCACTTTACAGTTCCTAGAAGATGGATGTGCAATTCCATACCCTCTATGCAGCATCAGTCTGGTATGGTTACAGCATTTATGCAGACCGGCCCAGACGGTCCAGCTTATTGTCCTATATGTGTAAGTGTGAACCCTTCGATAGAGAAAGTAAGTTAAAAATACTGGCTAATTTTTCTTCTTGTTATTGTTGGATGAGAGTCGCTGTCGCGGCGCTGACGTAAGAGCACGGCGAATCGTTCGACGTCTAAGGACTTCAAAGAGTTTGGAAAACACCTAAAACACGAATTCAGCTGTTAGGAAAAGTGGCTCTTTGGAAGGCATCAGAAAAAGTCAATCAAGTTAAAAATAAAATAAAATAAAATAAAATAAAAAAATAAACTGATTGCCAGTAACTTCTCACCTTCCTGGGATTCCTCTGAAGCATGGAGGGAAAAGAAAGGCAGAGATTCAGAAAAATCAAGACAGCAAGAACAGGGAATATCATCAGAGTGATTCAGACAGCACCTGCTTTGCATATTATTGGCAATGTGCAATCATAGCAGCACCACCAACAAGCTCTTTTGGAGACCACTTTCCTCTCACTCACAAAAGGCAAGCTCCTGCTAGGAGAAGCCAAGTTCTCCCCCTTCCAGGGAAGGTAGGCAGTCAAATCAAGCCTTATGTGTTCTAGGTATCCTACAGCAGCAGCCACACTCACTCAGTGCTACACGTAGAACTGACGCCTTCCACTTTTCTTGTGGTGCTCTTCATCCCCAAGCTCCAAAACAAGACGCTACAGTGGTACAGGAGAACCTTAATTTTAACCACTAGTTAGGGGTATAACTCAAAATATACTACCTTGATGCTCATTTCCCTCCTACTATTAGAAATGCACTTTTTCCACTCCAGTGTTACTCACAACTTGACCTGGATGCTCAGGTCTAAGGGTACCACTGCCTCTGTCATCTTTCAGAGGTAGAAGAAAGCCACTGTTTAGAAGGCTCCAGTCAGTTATTTGCTTGTGCCTTGTAAGACCCATTTTGATATCATAGAACCATAGATTGGTTTGGGTTGGAAGGGACCTTAAAGCTCATCCAGTTCCAACCCCCCTGCCATCAGCAGGGACACCTTCCACTAGACCAGGTTGCTCAAAGCCTCATCCAGCCTGGCCACAAACACTTCCAGGGAGAAGCAGCCACAGCTTCTCTGGGCAACCTCTTCTGGGAATCATCCCAGGAAAGTTCAGTGAGCCCTTTATTTCTATTAACAACAGCACCAAAGCGTTTCCCTTCTGCTGACACTGGGCAAAGCTACTCAGAGAATGCTCCAAACACTACTACTAAGAGTTGGTCAGGAATTCTGTACGTTGGCTTTACTGACACAGCTGTGTCAACCAGATTCAGGCAACAAAATCTCTGTACAGAAGATTTTCTCCTCCAGCTTTGGTACTCTTACACTTGTATCATCTCTTCTTTCAGGCATTAGTCTGTCTAGCGAGCATTTCCTGCAACAGCAGTCGCATCAACCAAGTTGTCAGAGACAACACACGTCTTCCTGAAGGAAGAAACCTGCTGTGCATCCCCCTGTAGCAGTTGCTGCAAGTCAATCTGGTTGTTGCAAGTCATCAGCCAGTTCTCTCTGAGGTCTAAGCAGCCCTCCAGCATCACACCATCAGGTGAGGTCAGGGAGGGTAGCAGTGTTTCACCCTCCCTAATTCTTGCACCACCCGAGATATTTTATCCACTGCATCCAGAGTGTATGTTTAAACGTACCTTTAAAAGCAAATTCCTTGCTCTGTGAAAGTAACAAGATATTTAAAGAGTCCCTCCACTCTTTACCACCCAAGCACCTAGTAAGGCCTTTAACTAACGCTTTCTGATAATATCCTAAGCTTGTTGAACATTCACAGAATCACAGAATGTTGGGGATTGGAAGGGACCTCAAAAGATCATCCAGTCCAACCCCCCTGCCAGAGCAGGAACCTCAATGAGATCACACAGGAAGGCGTCCAGGTGGGTCTTGAATGTCTCCAGAGAAGGAGACTCCACACCCTCCCTGGGCAGCCTGTCCCAGGGCTCTGTCACCCTCACTGGAAAGAAGTTTCTTCTCAAGTTGAAGCAGAACCTCCTGTGTTCCAGCTCACACCCACTGCCCCTTGTCCTACCATTGGGCATCACTGAGCAGAGCCTGGCTCCATCCTCCTGACATTCGCCCTTTACATATTTATAAACATTAATGAGGTCTCCCCTCAGTCTCCTCTTCTCCAAGCTAAAGAGCCCCAGCTCCCTCAGCCTTTCCTCAGCAGGGAGATGCTCCACTCCCTTCATCATCTTGGTGGCTCTGTGCTGGACTCTCTCAAGTAGTTCCCTGTCATTCTTTGTGGGCAGCATCTCTTACTGAAGAGCACAGTCACACTCCTGAGCTGATTTTCCCTTTAGCAGCACTAGCATTCCCCATTAGGCCCAGACCAACTTTTCACTCACAGCACTAAACAGAAACTGTTTGATACATCCACTCAAGAAAGAAAGATTTTGGGTTAAAAACCAGATACCAACCTGTTCCCATATAGCTTCAGCGATCTGATCGATGGCTGTTCCAACTTCTCTGAATTCCCCAGAGTACTTAACGTATGCCCAAGTACAAAACGATATAAGAGCCATCCCCAGCACGAGATTACACACGACAGCTATGGAGTTCATACCAAGGAACCCAGTCAGTCCTGAGGTTATATACATGGCAAACATGACTGCAAATAGAGTGGCAGGGGTACGAGCAGCATAAAAGATGTTTTTGCCATCGTTGTGCTTCACAAAGTTTGCATAGATCTCGTCGATTTCCACTTCGAGCTGTTCCTGGTAGCGCCGACAGAACTCTTCCCCTCCCATCTTCTTCACCGAACGGAACTGCCTGACAGCCGACTCTCTGAAATCCTGGTGCTTCCGCTCAAGGTCCGATGGAGCGATGTAAGGCTTATCTCCCCCACAAACCTGTCAGAGCAATCAGAGATGAGGTCATCACACCCTCCGTATCTTCTGCTGTACACAAAGCAAAGCTGCTCCTCACTGCCCCAGCGCCCCCCACCCCTCAAGCCAGCATCAGCCCACGGCCTGCAGCTTTCCCGGCTCTGTAAGCCCTCAAGTCCTGTCTGAAGCAGCTAAAGGCACTTTGCATCATGGCACAGCAAGAACCTTATCAGTCTAATCTCACACAGAGCTACAGCACATGACTGAACTCATATGTTCAACTGTTCCCTTTGGGCAAGCCCAGAAGAACAGAACATCAGCCACACGTACATTCCTGTTAAGAAAAAGTGAAATTAAGGAAGGCCAGGAGGCAGAGGAAGCTTGGCTTGATGAAGGTTAAGGAGAACTCTGAAGGCCACAAGCCCTACCCTCAGCTTTTTACTCCTGGGTCACTCATCTCAGTGAGGGTACAGAACTTAGACAAGGAGGGCAGATTTTACCCAGTCAACAAGTTTATTGGTGTCTACTGCTGTCACTAGCAGGCTCCACAGATCTCACCAGGTGATGTGAATTAACAAGAACCAGCTGCTGACATCTTCAGGCTGTTCTTCCCTAGACTGACCTCTAGGCTTGATCCTGATCAACTTGTGAGAGAAGGTTTCTGCTGAAGGAACAGGACCATGGATGGACTCAAATGGATACCCATGATGTGGACACTCACCATCTTCCCCTCCCTGAATCAGTATGGGTGTGAAAATGGTTAAGACTCCAAGGATGTCTACTCTGTAAGACTACTTTCTGACTTCTTGAGGACTATGGTTAGAGATTACCCAGGCCACCAGACATACACATGGCAGATCAGCTCCAACTCCTCCAGACTCTCACAGTCAGACTATGTCTGAAAACAGAAGATTCCTTCCATACGATGTCAAAGAGCAGCCTTTTCTCTCCTGCTTTAAGGCAGTCTTACCACAGCAATTTTAACTTTCTCCTGCTGCTAACCCTTCA
>NW_010304095.1:4430-5638 GCF_000700745.2 Antrostomus carolinensis
AAGATAACTTTCCCAGGTCCAGCATCCCCTTTCTGCCTCAGAAGATGAATGGCTTCACTGTCTAGCTTCTTCAAGGCAAACTTCACTGCCAAGATCCTGACACCCCCTACTTGGCCCCTTGCTCAAGTTTAACAAGCACCTTTCTGCTTCTTCCGTATTTCTCCACATCTGGACAAACTCCCTGGAAAATGGCTACTAGTCTCATCCTCCAAAACAATTTTTGCACATTGCTCAGAGTGTTAAACACTAGGAGCTGCTGATGCATCAAGACCACCACACAAATAACTGCTGCTGTTGTCTTGTACTCTGTGTGACTGCACCTGCTGTTCCTTACATTTAAGGTCATCAGAGGGATGACCTCTGATTTTCGGTTATGCCCACTCAGCAAAGGAGGGCTTTGGTTCACGAGGAGAACTCAGAAGCTACAGGAAGAACTATCTTTACATAATCCAGCCTTAAATCCAAAGAGTTCCCACTTTTGTTCCTAAAAACAGCAATTTCGGAGCTGTGTCATATGAAGAACATCATCTGAGACATCTGGATAAAAAAACAATTTAAGACATTTGTGTGAATCTCTACAGTGATATAAAAATACACAGTACTGGAGAATATTACTATGGAAACAAAGTCTGTTTAAGACGTCTGTTCCTGTTTATTCCTTGCCTCAAGTAAGAAACCTTACAACTACAGTATCTCAACAGCCCTTGAAGATTCAAGGTAGGAAGGCAGACTTGGCATTTATTATAAACAACCCATTTACTATGTCAAGAGATTTTCCAAAATGGAAACAAAAGGAGGAGTCCCTCTACACCAGCAGAGCATTCTCAAAACAGCCTGCTAACAATCTGCTAGTGGCCTAGTCTGCCACTAGCATTAGGTCTTATTCTCATTTCAGAACAGAAAGCTACTTCATTGATTAAGACCAGGATTTGCCTAGTTAATGGCAAGCTACATTTGTAGCATGTTATCACACCTACTGGTCTTTTCCAGCAGTAGAGTTCCACCATAAGCATACTCCTGGTTAAGCTTTACAAGATATGTAATTGTTTTCAGAATTTCCTGTGATAAAACCTTGCCTAACACTATGTTGAAGTATGAAGTCCATCCAGACATTCAGCTTGGAATGGTCTAAGTCACCATCTTCAGGAGAAGAAGCAAGTAGGAAATTACATAAACAGCTTTTTCATAGAATCACAGACTGGTTTGGG
>NW_010304096.1:0-882 GCF_000700745.2 Antrostomus carolinensis
TCACCTCTCCAGAGTTCAACCTTCCTCCCCGCCTCGGATTCCTCTGCCTTTGCCTCTGGGATTCCTTCCTCCAAATGGCTCCACACGTGCTTTCCTCTCTGCTCACCGAGAGCGATGCGTAACGGGGATAAAACTTGGATGTGGGTGAGTCGGGTACAAAACTCCCCGGGTTTGGGGTCTGATGGGGGGTCACAGCCCAGGGGAGCAGTGGATGTGGTTGAGCATCACTTCAGAGATGCTCTCCAGCCCATCTGTAACCATCACACATGCTTCCCACCGTGCCCTGCCACGGTTTTCACGCCTGGCACATGCGAGGTAGCTCACGGCAACGAGGGAGGGGTGCAGGTCTGAGCCCCCCAGAGAGGTCTCCAGCGCCTAATGCTGCTGCAGCGAGGGTCAGACAGATAGACAGGGACGGACAGACACACAGGGCTCCTTGCCGTGCCAGCAAAATTGTCCTAAAAAGTCTGTGAGTCTCATTTCTCCATTCGGTGACATCAGGTTGTTTAAATTACACATTACGTGAAGGTTTCACCTCTCGATGTACACGAAGATTTAATGGATAAGGGTTTTCTCCGCAATGATTTTAAGATTTAATTTATTTGACATGGAGAATGAGTTTGTAACAGCCCAGTGCCTGTCCCTGGGTAATGCCGCCGTCCCTCTGTGCCGTGCGGTCTCCGCAGACACTGGTGTACCTTGGCAGCACACCCCCTCCTTCGGAAATCCTCTGGAGTAAAAAGTAAGCATAATTTGTTATGAAATAGGCTGATAGACCAAACTTCAGTTTGCGATTGAAACCAGATGTGCATATTTTCCTTTTGAATCCTCAAACAGTAATAAAAGTCTTTATTTTGACAGATTAAAAACTACTTGCAAACT
>NW_010304096.1:898-8371 GCF_000700745.2 Antrostomus carolinensis
TCGTGTAATAATTCTGTAAAAACACGGAAGGCTGGGAGCATCTCTGCCCATCTCCCCCATCTCCCACCCGTATCGGGTACTGCCGAGCACGGGGGGCTGCTGCTGCCTTCCCTCCGATGGCAAAGCTCAGATTCCCTCAGTCTGCCTCTGATGTAGGCAGAAATATTTGCCAGGGCTTGGCTGAGGACTGGAAAAAGAAATAAAGAAACCCCAAAACAATGTAGATAATGTTTCTAGAGAAAATATTTGGGGTGGGTCATGAAACAGATTAATTAGAGTGATAGTAAAAAAACCTGAATTTCAGAGGGGTTTGCTCTGTCCTTACCTGTTGTGGCTTCACTGTAGGTTTGAAGAGAGCTTCTGATTTATTTCTTTGCTTTTAAAATTCCTTTGGAGCCTGAGGATGCTTGTGGTGGTGGGTGTGTTAGACCTGGCTCTGGCATGGCCTGGCTCAGGGAGTGCAGGGTTAGGGCTGTTCACCCTATGCTGGAGACACTTCTTTTGGAGAAGGACACAGCATCTCTGCTTTCCAAAGTTGGGAGGGGGGGGAAACCCAACCAGAAAAACCCAACCAGAAAAACCCAACAACCAAAACAACCTGCTGTGGAATAGTTTCCTTCTCTCCACTTCAAAGGAGAGAAGGGTGTCCCGTGGAGCACGGCCACGCGTGCCGGCGGTTTTGCAGCTGAATTCCTGGATCCAGACTTTCTCATTTCCAGGTTAAACCCAGAGGAGGGAGGGAAACTTTTGCAACTTCCAAGCTCTGCACAGGGCCAAGGTCTCCAAGAACTTCTTCAGTTATAGAAAGCAGATGGCCTTCAGGAGGAAGATCAGCAAGAGCTCAGGCTGTCAAATCCAAAACTTTGCCTGTAAAATCAGGGCAAATCGATTCGGTAGATGGTTGATTTCTGTGGGTGGGATCCAGATTCTTACATATGGAGATCAAGCAAACTGTGGGACAGAGCCAGCACCAATGTAGGCTAATTTTCACTTATGGATACCTCCATGAATAAATCCATGTGCATAAATATGCACACATGCAAATAGGTAAACATCTACCAATATAAATCCCCCAATCTGTTTCGGTTAATTATATGTAATGAAGTTTTTTTAGTATCAAAGGCTTGCCTCACTTTCAGCAAAGGTAGAATGAGATGTACAACTTTTTACTGAAACACCTGCATTTCTGTGCAGAACAGGCACAAGGACCGTGTCCTGAAGAAGGATGGAGGGGGGATGAGGCTTATCCAATTTGTCCATTTTATTATTACTGGTTGACTTCTGATTTCTCAAATGACAGCTGCGTGGTTTGAGGCTGGTCTGTCTTTTTCTTTCTTTCTTGTAAAGTTGTACAGTTTTTCTTTGCTTGATCATCAGCGTGGAACTAGATGATCTTTAAGGTCCCTTCCAACCCAAACCATTCTATGAAAATCTCGGGTAGAAAAGAGGACACCCCAGGTTGAAAGGGTTGATTTTGGTTTTGTTCCCTTCCCCCTCCCTTATCACATGGTTTATAAAATGATTTTACTGGGAAATAGTCCTAATGAACATTAATCTGTGACAGAGCAGACTTTGGACCAACGGGCTGGGGCAGGGCAAGGTGCCAGAGATGCTCATAGCTCCTTGGAGAACTCAGCCTGGAGGTTTTGAGTCTCCTTCCCACATCCCAGAGGAGGGAGAGGGGAAGCAGAGCCTTTGCATCAGGTCTGTGCTCACCTAAACTCTCTCCTGGAATTAAAATACCTCCAGAAAGACAAGCTCATGTTTTATTTGGGTGGGCATGGGAGACCAGGCAAGGTTGCTCCTCTGTAGCTCCTTCAAGCAAGCTCTCTTTGTGACTGACTTTTTTTTTTCTTTTCTTCTTCTTTCTCTCCCAAAATGGGGAGGAGGAGGAAGAGGAAGCAAGCCTGCTGACTCAGGGAAACAGAACAAAACTTAAAAAAAAAAAAGTCTGATGGGTAGCAAAGGGCTGTGACTATCTGAGGTCTCACGTGCCTGGTCTGATGTGGTGGAGTGAGGTGGTGATAGTCATTTCTTGGCAGCCTCCCCCGGCACGCTGAGGTTCACGTCGCAGGGGTCCCCGTGGGGTTGTACAGAAATATCATCAAAACAACAGCTCCTCCAACTTGTCTGCTCCCTGGAGAGCTAAATATAAACTGATCGGGCATAATAGAGAAGGGAATTTTCCACCATGCTGCTCATCTGCGCCTACGAGCCTGATGGGCTGCTCCCCCCTGGGGAACCTGCTCCCCGCCAACCCCAGCGCGGTGTGAGTGCCACCGCTCTCTTTAGAGATGAGATCTTCCATAAATTCCTCGAAAGCACTCAGGGCAGTGGCAGACCTGAGCCCTGGAGCTCTGGTTCTAACACTCAAATATTTCTATGGGCAGTGGCTGTGTTATAATCATAAAAAAGAACTTTTCCAAGGTCACACCACTCAGCCCAGCTGCCCACAACCCAGCTATTTGCTTAGGGCAGCAATGCAGAACGTGGCTCTGGTATGGTGAACCAGAGAAGCAGATCCTCAGGCTGTTTTGTTTTTCCAAACTTTTACAAGTTGGCTGCCTTTAGAAAGACAAAAATTCTCAGACAAGAGCTTATCCCTAAAGACCCACCAAGCTGGTGCGAGCTCTGATAGTCCAAGCTGTGGACACATGAGCCTTTAGTCATCAACAGGTGAAGTGGGCACTGAAAATTAAAAAGTGTCCTCATGCAGTTAATTTCCACCTGGAATTTCTCCTGGCTTTCAGTAGTTGATCCATGAATTAGGAAGCCTATGATGTTTGATGTGTTAGATATATAAGATAACGCATCTCATGCATCGAACATACGCTGTGTAAGATAAATAAGATTTGATGTGTTAGAAGTCTCTGTTGAAATGCACAGAAGGAGCAAACTGCATTAGGTTGACCTGGAGGAGCACCGAGGTGAGTTTAGCTCCGTAATCACCATATTTGAGTAATATTTTAAGAACTGGTTGAGTGAGTACAAAAAAAATCTGTTCTGGTGCATTGAATTTCTATACCTGCCCCCTAAAAAAAATTACCCAAAGGAGACTTGGTCATGGTTTTTGCTTTCAGAGGATTAAATATAGCAGCATCATTGGTGTCACTCCTCTGTAGTCTATTTGAAGCATCCCTTGGGCTGTATCTTTCCTTGTATTCGTGGATTTTGGCTGTAGCTTTTGCTTTCAGCAGCCAAAGTTCAGGGCTTGCACTGTGCGGTAGGTACGGGACCGTAGTGAAAGAAGAGTTTTTACTTTGTGGCTGTTTTGTGCTTATATATCGTTAGGTCTCCCAGGGTTTATGAAAAATGGAATCTGGCAAACTTTGATCCAGCAGCTGGAAAACCTGCTGTGCCTCTCTCTGCTTAAAACCAACCCTCAAAAGGAAGGACCAAAAATCCTTTTGATGGCAGAGGAGAAGTGGGGCTTGAGGGTGGTGGAGCAGAATGATGCTGAGGTTGAGGTACATCAGCAACTTGCTTTGGTCTCAGCAGCCAGTCTGGACTGGGAGGGTTAAGGAAACGCACCCCTCATCCTGCTCCTAAATCCAGGGTCTCCTCAGGGATGAGTTAAAGCACTTGCTTGCATTTAAGAAATACAATTTTTTTGTCCTTGTCCCCATGACAACTCTCACAGTGACTGGTGACAAACCTTCCTGCTCCTCTGCCTCACTTGTGCAACCACTGTCATCACCGTTCCTCTGTGCCGCTGGGAATTAGGAGCATTTTCCCTTCCTTTAAGGAAGGAAAATGGCATTAATGGCATCCACAACTTCCTTGGAACAGGTTGCCCAAGGAAGTTGTGGATGCCCCCTCCCTGGAAGTGTTGAAGGCCAGGCTGGATGAGGCTTTGAGCAACCTGGTCTAGTGGAAGGTGTCCCTGCTGATGGCAGGGGGGTTGGGACTGGATGAGCTTTAAAGTCCCTTCCAACCCAAACCATTCTATGATTAATGAAGGTGATGAGTCTTGTCTCCAGCTAGGACAGCTTAGCAGCGCAGTTAGACCAGGTGACAGCAACAATTTCTTGTTTCAAGTGATGTAGGAAAGTCACAATAACTCTGAGTTTTGTACTTGTGTGCTTATCTTATGTTACTGAAAATCGCCTCCTGGTGTGCTGGGTAATAGTTGTCAGTGCTAGAAAATTACTTCAAGTATTTATATTATTAACCCACTTATCACATGCTTTATTTTATCCCAGCCATTACAAATGAATGTTGTATAATATTTTTGAAAGGACAAGTTTTAATACTATTAAATAGATGCCAAAAGCTACAATTGTGTGCCAAAGCTGAAGATCTGTTACAATTATGAAGATACAGAAAACATTAAAAATATCCACATTTGGCTTTCTAGCCTCTCTTGTTAATTCAGAAAAAAGATTATCTCTTTATTGGACTATCAGTTGTGTTATAATTGAAATACAATGCGATGGATGGTACTTCTCAGAGCAAAAGCATCTTGGTTAATGAAGATTTAGTTACCAATATCTTCATTTAGAAACCATCACCCACATTTTTGGTTGCGTGTGGTTTATGTTGTTGGTAGGAGGTGACTTTTCTCGTGGAGGTTTTGGGTGAATTGTTAAGTATTTTAAACTTGATTAAAAAAAATAAAATAAAATTTAGGTTTCCAGTGTGATGGATTGGGCTGTTGATGCCCTCCCCATGCCTGTCTCTTATAGAATCATTAAGGTTGGAAAAGATCTCGAAGATCATCAAGTCCAACTGTCAACCCAACACGTTGACGTGCCCCCATGATACGCTGTGAAGGTGGCAGGTTAAAAAGGAGCTTTGTGAGCTGAAACACAAGGTGGGCCAACAAGCAGAGGGGCTGGTTTGTCACCTCCCTCTTGGTCCTTGCATGAGACATCATGGTGACCATGCTGGCTCATGGAGGCTGCTGGAGTTGCAGCAGCTGGATGGAGGTGTAGGGCATCGAGCCAGGAGAGCCATGCTCTTGAAGACTGCTCTGTGTATCACCAGCTTTAGTAATTTCCCAAATGAATTCTTGCTGGAGCAGGTTTTTAGAAAAACCATCTAGCACTGATTGAGAACCGAGCGCAGTGGTTTATGGCACCGGTAATTTATTGTGCTGGCTGTTGTCCCTGCTGCTCAGAGAAAGTACTGCACTTTGTCCTTACTCTGACCCTGCATGGTATTGACTTCCCACAGCGCTGGGTGGTGGGGTACTGCTGATCTGCTCCCTCTGAAGGACCTGCTTAGCATCTCCTTCCCTCTCTGAAGGTGGCCAGGTCCTTCCTGAGCAGTTACCACTCCACGTTGCCCCAGTCTTGCCCTGTACCCATGTCTTCAAGTCCCTCAGTTACTCCTGGGCTCTTCTCCAGACCTTAATCAGATGTAGCAGAAGGCTCCAGATCCTCATAGCAGTCATGGATCACAGAACACAGAGAATCGTGGAATGTTGTGAGTGGGAAGGGACCCACAAGGGTGATGGAGTCCAACTCCTGTCCCTGCACAGGACAAGCCCAACATTCAGACCATGTCCCTGAGGGCCTTGGCCAAATGCTGCTGGAATCTTGTCAGGCTTGGTGCCATGAGCACCTCCCTGGGGAGCCTGTTCCAGTGCTCCACCACCCTCTGCCTCAAGAACCTTTTCCTCATGGCCAATCTCAACGTCTTGCAAATCTGGCTGAGATGTTTCAGTGCAGTAGTTACAGATAACCACCGTCCTTTCTGTGGGCTTTCATGGAGTCTGTCTGACCAGCGCTCCTTTTGGTGGCACAAAGACGTCAAGTGAGATGAGCTCTCTTCTCGCTGTTGTTAATTGTTCTCCTTGACTTTAAACCTGAGCCTTTGCTCCGGGCCATCACCTTTACCACGCTGGCTTGTCCCAGTCCTCAGGGAGCGTCGGTGATGATGGCTCAGAAGACTTTTTGGCACCATCTTCTGAAAGCTGAAGGTGTAAATTATTTGGAGCTGTTGTTTAAGAACGATCTATATTTAGTACCTGCTGTTTAATATCATCCTAGATTGCTCCTGACAACAAACTTGACCGTGTTGTTTTACTCTGTCCTTAGGAGAATTTTAAAGTCTCTATTGACCATTTCTCCCTTCTCTGCGTCATTATCTCCATTCTTTCTCATTTCAGTGTTGTCAGTGGGACTTCTTCTTGTCCTTAATATCTAGAAAACCCCCTGTATCTTGTTTTCTAAGAGAGCTTGATGTTTAACTTGCAGTCTTATGCATTTTAAGGTGGTGTCATTATTTTAGGGACTTCATCAGGATTTATAAATTCCAGGCTTCATTAATTCCTTCCCTCGTTAGTGTAGCAAGTTGATAGGCATTTTTCCATCTGATGAAGGTGGACATTTTTGCTGCCCTGTTTGTGCACTAACAAAATACCTGGCACAATTCCCTTCCCGATAGCCTGCTGGAACCTTTGGAGCTGGGATGGGATGCAGCATTTAGGTCAGTTCTCCTCGGGATGCCGTTTCATGGAGAAGCTTCATGGTTCATTCAGTGTTGGGACCGACCCTTCTGTCCTTTGGACTTCCCATTTTGACAGCACTGAGGAATCCAGTTCTCCTCCTGATTTTCAACTGTGGGGTGGAAGGAAAAGGGATGTATGGAGAGTATCCAGACACTGGAGACTCTTGGGGTGGAAAATACAGATTTATTTATTTTTTAAAATTTTTTTTTCCCCTCCTTTACTGCATGTTCATAAATGAGCTCGAGGAAGACTGGGCGGGATGATGTTTCTGCCAGCCCAAATAAAAACAGGGACTGTTTTGATTTCCACTTACTGCTGGATAGGGTTTTTTTTTTCCCTCTCGTCTCTGAGATGGGCTCCAAAATCCAGGCTTTTATCAGTGCCAAGCCATCGTGGGGCTCATCCCATCCCGCTCCAGCTGGGTGGGAATTGGGCATCTCCAGGGGATGAAACATCCCCATGCTTGGAGAACTCTCCTCTGTGGGTATTACTTCTTCAGCTGGGTGATCTCCTGGTGGGGTATCTCACTTTGGGACAGTGAGGACCAGCGCACTGGAGCTTTCCCTCAAGCTCACAGCGGTGTTGGGTGGACATTTCACTCCCCAGCCCTCGGGGAACCCTTGAAGGAGCCAAACCTGCTGGAGGTTTGTGCTTTACGTGCTGCTGACACCTGGCAGGAGCTGAGAGTGTGTTATAGCAACAGGTTCTGTATTATTCCAGCCTCACAAGCGTCTCTCTGCAGTATGAAAAACCCCGGCTGAAACCCAAGTCCGAGCTCGGAATGAATGAGTGTGGAAATGCTGTCAGGCACGTTTCGGTGCTGCTGTGGCTTTGATTTAAATGGGTAAACATGGTGAGTGGGTGTTTGCTTTGACTTCTTCCTCATAGCGAAAGACTTCCATTGAGGGAAGATGAAGCCTCCAGAACTCTTCCCCATCACAACACCAGACCGTTCTGCCCACGGCTTGGCGTTGGTGATGTGCTTACATCACAACAACCCCACGCAACGCTACAGGCTT
>NW_010304097.1:0-8096 GCF_000700745.2 Antrostomus carolinensis
TGCAGTCTGGGTAGTCTTCAGGACCCTTGATTACTATGTAAGATACAATTCCTTTACATATTATGTATTTTTAAAGGTGCATTAACTATTTAAGCTGTTTAACTTGAAATTAGTCCAAAACCACTCTAAATTTGGGTGCAAACTGCTTGGGGAATATAAAGGTGGCATACATTTCCTTAATGCCTCTTCAAAATTCAGAATCAAAACTTTATAAATACACATTGTAATAATGGATACACATTATATACTGGATTGTTTGGAAGTAGTAGCTGGATTCTATTCTGCTCCACAGTTTGACAGTATTATTAATTTTGTTCTGATTCCTTAGTCTTTAGCCTTCACAGTGACTGGAATTAAAAGGGATTGTCAGGAAGAGGAGGATATTAACTGATCAAATCTGATATTGACACCATTTTTGTGACAGCAGAGAATCTTGTGACACCATCTGTTGGATCAGCTTACAGAAAAAAGCCAAGGGCTAACACTAAAGTTGCATTTACAGTAACAAAGACCTACAGCCTGAATAAATCAGAAAGTGAAGGCAGTCTTTCCATTCTATAGCTATTTCCCCAGGTACTCAGTTTAGGTTACATCCGTCCTTGATTTTTTTATTTTTAAGTGCCGAAATGTAATTATTAAGAACTAGTTAATTCATAATTTTTCATTCTTATAAAAACATCCAAACTTACTTTACTCTGTAACACACAGAGCATTCCATTTCGTACTTATACCATGGGCTGGTTTCCCTCCTGCCTGTATCTTTGTGAGTCATGTGTAGCTATGACCACCTAAGATCACTAGCTTGGAGGGCTTAATTTATTTGTCCTGAAGCTTGTGTTTCTACATTTTGGGAACAAGACTGAATAATAATGATATATAGGAGAAAAAGGACCTGAACTCTGGTTTTAGTGGTTGTCCCTACTAAAATCAATAGGAGCTTTTAATCTATTTTGAAAGGATCAGGGTTTTGCTGTACTTCTAAATACGAGTATGTCAGGACTCTGAACTGAAATGCTACGGCAATGTTCCTTATAAAGTAGGCCAGCCTATAGGAAGTTTTTATGAATATAGACAGATATTACATAGATAGAGTAACTATAACTTTTTTCAAAGGTTTTGTGGGTATAAATACATAAATAATGTCATAAGTAACTACTGTCATTCTGTCAGGGAAATCACAACATCAGAACTGGCTACATGCAGTGCACTACAGCAAATGTTCGATATATAACACAGCTAATACATTTCACAGCAGCTGAAATTCATCCGATGAGGATGATGAGGAAGCAAACACTGTGGCAAATATCTGCTAATAAGGTCTCACAGGGCTCTGTTTTCATAGACACAGTAAAGGGAAAATCTAAGTCCTCAGGCCTATAAGTAGACAAAAGTAAAAAAGCCTAAGATCAAAGTCAATACGAATCTGTCCAGTTGGTGTCCTAAATAACAAAGTATCAATAATATGGCTTTGGACTTACAGGCAAGATTGAAACCTTGGGGAAGTTATGCAGTGTCTCCCATTCCCTTCTCAGGTACTCAAGTGAACCCACAAACACAATGTGCTTGAGTTCATGGTAGTGAAAGTTGCTGGCTCGTAACGGCATCACTAAATTTCTTAATCCAATCAAAGCAGATTTAACATCCCCAAATATGCAAACGACTACATGCCCACTTAAAACTGTCATCGCTGCTTCACTTCGAGTCTAAAAAACAAAACAAAAAACAAAACAAAAACAAAACAAAAAGACAAGGGAGAAATGAAACAACGGGAAGCTTAAATCATATATTGAGTTTTAAACCAGGAAAAACACAACTGTCAATATTGTTCATGCACAAAGCAGTTTGATAATATCTGTTCAGTTTACCCTTATTCATCCTTCATTAAACGTGCACAGCAGAAAACATTTTTCCTGTTTGCAAATCCTTCAGTGCTTTGGAATACATTGCAGTGGACTAAATTCTGGTCCTGTATATATTTCTACATATGTGAATTAAGACTCTGGTTACAATCAAAGTGCTCTGGGTTTAGCTAAGAATAGAATTTGACCTACTATGCATTTAGCCATTTGAAGAATTAGAGAAAGGAAGTGCAAAACCATGCCTTAGCTGACAAATCACTAGTGGGTTTTTTTCAGGACCAATCTGAAAAGGAAAATGTGAGTGCCCAATTATCTCTGTGGTATTACACGTACCTTGTGAATTGAGGACCATATTCTCTTAGAGTCAAAGTATTTGTTTTGGGACAAGCTGCTACTATCCTGAGAAACAATCAAAGAATGCTCTACACTGTCCTGCTTTACAATGGATGCCCACCATACACCACAGAGCTTCTCTCAGTAAGAAAAAGCTAGTGTGCAAGATCGTGACTAATACTAAATTTTCAGGCCCACTGGACATCCTGAGTTGTTGACTAGACAGAATAAAAAAACTCTCATGGAGAACATTGAATGATGTTCACAATTATCTTCTTGTCTCAGTGACAAGAATAAATCTTTGCACTAATTTCAGCAGTGGTAATGTCAGCTGAGCAGGCAACTCAATCACCAAGATGATTAAATAAAGTCATTAGGAAAAAATGACATTCGTTTCTGGAACCAGTCTTAGCATTATTGCACTCCATCAAGTAGCTGCAGATGCACTGATATCATATTGCCAAGAAGTTGTGCACTTAGTACCATTACACAAAAGTTTTGCCAATGAATTGACCTAAGACAATGGTGAACTGCAAGATTTTGCCCTCACTTATCCATAGGATATGTTATTTTTCTAAATTATGGGAGCATGACAATGTGCAATACAGATTGGAATATGCAGTAGAGGTGTTCACTATGTAAGAAGAACAGGAACTCTGAGTTTTTTCATAAGTTAAAAAATAAATGAGCTTTCAATTTTTCCGGGGCAATTACACTGATTTTCATTCAACTCTACCAGGAGAGTGGTCTTGGCCCTTCAAACAGCAGAACACATGAGTAAATGCTCAAGTGAAGCATGTAAGTTGTCCTATGCCTCTGCATATGGATCTGGAATACTCAGACTTTACAAGGAGACCAAGTCTTGAAAAAAAAAAAATGTAAAAAATGTCACTCTATAGTTATTGACATGTATGTAGCCATGTGCATTTGAGTTTATGTCAAAAAAAGCTTCTTACTACCTGATACTACTGGAGTCTCACAGAGCCAAAACAGACCTTGGGCAGGAAAATTAATTCTTTTCTGATTGATGCATCATCAAGTATCAACTAGAAGACAACCTGGGAAATCCCATCATCTTCAAATTACTTACTAATTTGTACTTGTACAGTCTCTAAGGAGAGTGTTAAATTTGCAGGCATATGAACATAGACATTAATTGTGGACAGTGAGTTTGAAAAGGTGTAGAGAAGCATTTTGCTGGCAGTGTCTTTATTGGTGATGATGCATGAAGCAGAAGGAACCTGGTCAGACTTACTGATTCACAGACTGTTAGGGGGAAAACTGACATGGCATCACCAAGAGATGATAAATGAGGCACTCCACAGCGCTGTTTTTGGAGAAACACTTTTCAAACTGGGACAATGTGTAAAGGTTGTCTGCTAAAATGTGTTTAAAACATGAAGGCAGATTTCAACCTCTGTCTGTTACAAAGTATTGCACAGCACGGCTGCCCCTCCTTGCCTGCTGAATACATATAAATGCATACTATTTAAAGCCATTCAGCCAAACTCCATCTCACATCTCAGTCTCTAGAATCTGGAATTGACTTGGTTGACTGTTTAAACATCGATATTGCAATTCCGGGCAATGTCATGGTTATTACAGAAACCCCTGAGGAAAAGTGGAGACAAGCTTTTAACCCCTGATTGCTAGAATAAACCAAGGCTGTCACCATCGTCGGCTACACCATGCCACAGTGCAGGAAAATCTAAGAGAGCAGGCTCAGGAAAAGCTTTATGAAGTGTGACAAAATGAAGATCCATCAGGGAGTTCATTTCAAATACCATCAGTTTTGCATATGAGATCTGGAGTGAGTTACTTGTTATTCTTAGGTATGAGTACATGAACACAAGTGGCACAAACTTCCACAGAGCAAAATAGACTGTGATAGGCCTTCTAATTATTTTTAATGACTTGAGTCAGTTTGATAGTTTCTCCAGTTAAACAAATGAAACAAACATAGACTAGGCTCACTGCAACATGCTAGAAAGGCAGAGTAGTGGTACTACTTACTCTGGCCTACTTGGGCATCTTAAAATGTTGGAAATTGAGAGAAGTTCTAAGACAGCAAAATTCACATAAATAAATAAGAGAGAATGCAAAGCAACACTTGCCTGTATTAGAATCATTACTGCCTTGTGTAAAGAGATAAATGGGGTATCTAAACATTTAAATATTTCCAATCTTAAGCCTCTCAAGATTTAAACTCAATATGTGAATTTCAGTTTATGAAAAAGTAATTCTCTCTTTTGGAACAATTTTTATTGTTGCACTTGGCATACAGATTTATATAATCATAATTCTTTAATCAAAATTCTAGCTTTGATTTTACCATGCTGTGTTTCCAATTTCAATACACTGGATTTAATGATAGTAGAGATTAATTTATTAATCTATTAGACATCAGTTGTATGGTTCAAATAACCTTTTTTTAAACACAGCTTATCATCAATACCTACCAAAATGACCTTTTCAATGTCCTTGGCTGGACACCAATGAAACATCCCTGTAGAGTCATATTTTTTCACATTGGCATCCATATTGTCAATCTGCTCATTGCCAGGAATTAACAAGGGGTCATGCCTGGGGAAAAACAAGTTGACAACATCATAAGTGGAAAATATTATAAATTATGGATGGAAAGATATCCCAAGAGCTGTGTACAAAGGGGGGTAAAAAAATGAAATGTATTTACACTTTAACATGCTTTCAATATGGGCACTTCTAAGCAAAAGCTGAAAAGAAAAAAAAGTTAATTTTAAAATTTTGGGTTCAGTTTTGAAGATTTTCCAGACTTTCTACACCAGTAACCATTTAATTTTAAACAGGGCATTCTGATACCACATCCATAAAAAGTTTTTTTCTTTCCAATCTCACCCCTCCAAAATAACTATCAGAGTTGCTATTATCATCTGCAATGAAGTAGAAGGGATAGGAACAGAGCCCCATGCTGACTGACTGGCATAAGTACGGAAAGCCAATTACTTGCTTTTACCACATACAACTTTTGACGTGATGCTCTTCGCAGTAAAAGCTTTAACAGGCTGCACTTTAAATATTTTAGCAATTTGCCCAATCATATTTTGCTTTCCCAAACTGAAGCCCTTTAAAGATTCAACAGTATGTCATTTTAGAGCAGACTGACTAACAACTGCCCATATCTGGAATACATGATTTTAATACCAAACAACAATGTCCATTTTCTCTGACAACTCGACCTGTGATAACCTTCTAAGAGTTTTTGCAGCAAGATCTTAAAGAACAAGGCTTCTCAGAAGAGAAGCAAATAAAAGACATTTTTATAAACTTGCTCTTCAGCAATATAGTTACACCTAAGCACAGACACACAGTTCTCTAATCTGTATGCTAAAATCAAACAGTAAGCTAAGTACTAAGTGCCTCCAACACTCTCAGATGCTAGCGAGGACCCCAAAGCGATTGCATTATACAATCGCATTAGAAGGAGGACTGTATTTACAAGGCACAGGGTAAACTGACCCTCAAATCTTAAATTCAAGGAGGGAATAGAGCTTTGTCTGGCAAAACTAGTCTTTACTTAAGTTTTTTGTCATGAATGCTTGAAATATCCTAATACAGAATTGTAACATTTCAAAGAAGAAAATATTTGCAATGTACCAATATGCTAAATACCCTGAGACAGGGAGCCAAATTTTAAAGCAGTGTGCCTTTTGAAGCCTGTTAAATGCCCACATTTGCTGAACTCTCAAAACTGGAGAGTTTCCTGCTTTTAAAGCACATGAGCCAGCCGACTGTGGTAAGAACCTCTCTTCTGCCTTGTCTACTAAAGCATATGTTGTGTATGATAGAGGTTAATTTACCCTGAATATAGTACGATAAGTTACAATGCTTAAAACAGTTATACTCTCATGCCTAAAAAAGATATATCCTCCAATTCCATTGGGGTGATTAATTTGTGTAATTTTATAACCACTGGTTATATATACATTGAAATCAGGAGAAAACTCTCATTCATTTCACTCAAACAGGCTCAACTCCATAGAAAGTGGCTTAAAAGAACCTGAGAAACTATTAATACAATGTTTCATTTAAACCAGAATCTTTTGATGCTTTAAGAAAAAGCAATGCACCCATGGCAAAGACTAAGTCAGACTCATCTGCAAAAAGAAACACTGTTTTCAAAGTTTTTTTCCATTCACTCCAGAGAGATACAGTTCAGTGCATTTCACTATCAACCCATCAGCAGCACAGGAGTCTCTAGGGGACTACCTGGAATCTCTGACCCTAGTTCAGGTTTAGTAATGAAAGGCCTTGCATAAGTGTCCTCCCTCTTTTGTACAAAGCAGAGATGACTTCTTGGTGCAAAAGCTGTAAGAAGGGGTTTTGTTATTGGTTTTTTGGTTTGATTTTTTTTTTTTTTTTAAATTTCTAGAAAAATATCTAGACTCTGCATTCTCTTACTCTACTTGTCAGTGAGCTGCAGCCGTGGTAGTTTTAGATTGAGAGCTAACTGTGATACTGTTCATAGGGCATTCCTTGCTGCTCATATTTGCATGTGGTACAGCAAGGTCTGCAAGCATAGATACAATTCCATTTGAGGGCTATACTAAATATTTAGTGGTATTTTGCCCTAGCTATTTTTTCTGATGGAATATGTTAGCTATGTGTTTCAAAATAAGAAAGTTTGCCAAAAGGTTAGGAATCTTCAGGAGCTCCCACTGAGAAAAGTTTTTCTTTCTGTTTTGTTTCCCCTCGCCCCTAAACTTTCACAAGACATTTCTCTACCAGTCTTTTGTAGTACAGCACTGAAACAAAAGCAAAGTTCACTGATCAAATCGCCTCCTTTTTCTTTCAGAAATTAGATGCACATAGGAAGGAATGTTCCTTTTCCCTTTCCCTTCATCAGAGAAACTATAATAAATCAGTTTGTAAAAAATGACACATTCTAACATTCTAATCAGTGTTTAATTTCTGCTCTGAGATTTCAAACTAAACAGAACACCTTAAGCTTTCACACAAATGAGTATTTAGCAATACTCTAATCCTAGTCATAGAAATGATACAAATGGAAAGGAATCTTATAACAAAGCAGGTGATAACAGATATCTGACATCAAATTATAGTCAACTGTCTTGAAGTCCGAGGCAATTTTTAGTGTGCGAATGCTTAAATGAGTGCTTTAATAATTGCTTGTGTGAGAACTAGCATAGTTCTCTTTTGGTTAAGGGGCCTTGCATCATAAAAGGGAATATTCAAAGTAGCTTGTGCTAGAATTTTACCTTGATACTATATATTCTAGTTATCTTAGGCTTAAACAGAAGAGTGCTATGTAAAGGGTGAAGAACATGAATCATCAGATACAAATCCTTACTGAAGTTTTAGGCAACAAATTATGATTAAAGAAAAAAAGTAAATCATGCAACATGATAAATGGTTTGGATCTTCTGTTTCACTGCTTGGAGTACAGCAAGTGGAAGCATTGAAAGAAGCAAACAGGACACGTCACACAAGAAGACAGTATGCTAATAGACATTATTGCACTACTTTCACTCTAGGAGAATGGGTTATTGCCCAAGAAGCAAGCCATGATAAGACCAGCCACACTTCGTGTTTCAGAATATGTCAGTTTTCACATATAATTGTGTTTATTAAATTTAAATCACGGGGCTAAGCTATTATTTTAATCCCTCTTTAATCAATGATTTTTCTTTCTCAGTAAAGCGATCCCTGAAGATGTCTACAGAGGTTGAGCACTGTTTACTACTAAGGTCCAACTTTGTCCTCGGATGTTAGATGATACACTGGTTTATGTACTTAAAAACTTAATTGATCTTTAGACTTTGGGTTTTGGGGGTTTTTAGGGTTTTTTTTTAACATGGTCATTTTATTAAGTAATACAGTAATATAAAATAGTATGACGACGCT
>NW_010304097.1:8128-10067 GCF_000700745.2 Antrostomus carolinensis
CTTATTTATCTGATGATCTAAATCTGTTTTGTAAAAACTAAAAATTAAGACAGACACACAAAGCTGTCAAATCTGCCTAAGGGGTCTGGACACCTTCTCTCCATTAAAATTCATAGCACATAAAGCATTACAGTTGTTGTCCTTACAGCCAAATACTGGACGGAATGTTTCCAGAGCCTCTCTGCCTGCCTCATCCTGGAAGATGGCCCTGTCAAGCCATGCTTGAGTCACATTGGCAGGCTACTGGGGAAATCATAGAATGGTTTGGGTTGGAAGGGGCCTTAAAGATCATCTAGTTCCAACCCCCCTGCCATCAGCAGAGACACCTTCCACTAGATCAGGTTGCTCAAAACCTCATCCAACCCAGCCTTCAACACTTCCAGGGAGGGGGCATCCACAAATTCCTTGGGCAACCTGTTCCAGTGTCTGACCACCCTCACAGTGAAGAACTTCTTCCTAATATCTAATTTAAACCTACCCTCTTTCAGCTTAAACTCATTTCCCCTTGTTTTGTCATTAAGTGCCCTCATGAAAAGTCCTTCCCCAGCTTTCTTGTAGGCCCCCTTCAGGTACTGGAAGGCCACTATAAGATTTCCCTGGAGCCTTCTCTTCTCCCGGCTGAACAGCCCCAACTCTCTCAGCCTGTCCTCACAGGAGAGGTGCTCCAGCCCTCAGATCATCCTGGTGGACCTCCTCTGGACTTGTTCTAGCTGCTCCATGTCTCTCTTGTGATGGGGGCTAAATGCTTGTATTAGTGCCGCAGCTGTTATGTTCTCCGGGGCTGTAAAGTCATGTGCTTGAAAAATGCTTGAAAAATTCAAATTATAGGAAGAAAAACACCTTCTACCAATTAAAATCTATAGTGTTTGTTTTAACTGAGATGTTGGTTTTTATGACTTGCAATGACCAAAGCAGGCACATAAATATACATATGCATGCAGGTATAGCACGCATGGGAGAAAAGGAGGAGAAGTTAAACTTCCTTCATCCATAAGGATGTTTAAAAATAGTTTATCTGGTTCTTATGGCAGATATTACATACACATGACTTAAAATGAAGAGCAAAATATCATCTTTTCAAGGTTTTGAAGAGCATATAATGCTAGTTACAATCAATTAAATTTGAAAATGATGCTAAATGCCAAGTTACAACAGCAACTCCAAAAAGCCTGCCTGGAAGACAACAGCCTAAAGCAAAACCATAAATCCAGCTCCCAGAAAACCTATTGCAAGGACGTCAATGTCACATTTTAAAGAGCATTGCTTTTCTAGGACACGTACAACTACTCCAAACTTACTTACTTGGAGTTTTTGAGTCTGGAACTTGTGAGAAATGACTAGGTATGGACAGAACTGAAAAGACCATTCAGGGCCGAATGGCTGTCTCATTAAATGACTGTTGTTTAGCATATCCTTGGACTCTGATGCTTTTTTCTTAACTCTCTTGCTATCCTGCATACGCAACTGAGCATCACAGCAACGTACCCTCATTGGTCTGCAGTGGAACTGTTCCATATGTTGAGCACTGGGAACAAGAATACTACATGACCAGTAGGCACCCTGATATTGTTTGAAATAAAACCCTGTAATCTGTTAGTCTTTGCACATCAGCAAAACAATTTAATGGCTACTTTTTATTTTGCCCTACAATAAAATTCTCCTTTTATAAAAACATCGTCAAAACACCCCTGGGAACACCAGAACTCCTCTTTAACCCATGTTTCTTATAGTCTGCAATTATACCCTTCTTGGGTAGATATAATATATCTGGATTTTGCCCATAAAAATATGTTTAGTAGTCTCTTGCTCAAGATTCAGGGTCTTTAAACTCACCTTGTGTGTAGGCCAGGAATTTTAAGTTTCCTATCTGACTTTGAATGTAGATGTGGATGAGTGTTTGCAAGTGTATGCACACACATACTTAATTTTAGGAGGAAAG
>NW_010304097.1:10100-43894 GCF_000700745.2 Antrostomus carolinensis
AGAGAATGTCTCATGCCTTTGAAATTTCTCCTACAACTACCCTAACAAATTGTGGCAATTAACATGCTGTTAGTGTTAGATGTATGCAGCCAGTGCAGGTGCTAATAATTGAAAAAGCATTTAGAGCTTTTACACCCTAGCTAAATATTTCATGATGTGCAGCATGTTTCACTATTTACTCAGTGGGCCTCTGTCACTTCAATCTTCTCTGACTGCTTTGACTGGTGCTATAAAGCTCAACCAAGATAGAGTGACGGCTTGTCACAGGCAAACTCCACTGACTCCAACAGCTCACTGGGACTAGCTGTGAAGGTTGTCACGACATTCTGATGGAATTCAGCAAATGTTTTGTGACTAATACACCCAACATTTGTCGGCTACCATTAGCCATTCCCTGTGACCCTCTGCAGTCTACGTGGATGGCATTAAGTTGTAATGAGAATTTGTTGCCTATGTGCGCTACACTAATGACACTCTTTTACTGATCTTTCCTTTCACAGGTTAATCAGCAATTAAATTTGTAAGGATTCAGTGCCCAGATGCATGGGGCTTTAGAGAAGAAAACCCAGTATGGCAAGAGAAGAAAAAACCCTGTAGTTTACTGTTAAATACTTACACTGTCATATCCAGAAGCTATCCTAATAATAGCTACAATCTCACATTGTCTGACTTTTTCCCTAAATATACAAATAAGAATATATCTAATACAGTGGTTGGTACCTAATGTCCTGTGCAAGCCTATGGGCTGAATTACAGTGCTAAGAATTCTAACAATTCTCCTTTCCCTCTTTCTTTGTCCAGTTGTCACTGAAGATTTTTAATCCTCAGAAGCTTTATTGAAGAGTTCACATTAATTTATCAAGACTACTAAGGACACCAACATAGAGCTGTTTACTGTAAGAAACTTCCCATTAAAGTGCCTTAATACCTCAGGACATGCTTAGAATGTGCTTCTGAAGTATGAATCCTCTCACATAGAAAAGTAACAAAATAGTTAACCTTTAGACTTTTATATGAGTGATTCAATGAGGGGGCGACAAGGCACACAGCCAATGTATCTATCTTCTGGTTTTAATACTTCTCATTCATATCTACTCAAGCTGCAGAACTAGTAATCTTTGAGGGGTAGGATAATGTACCTGAAAAAATAGTTTTTAATTTGTTAAAAGAACACATAGTTAAGTGGCATAATAAAATACAGGAGAGTTTTTTTGCCACTTAAATGAACTTTATAACTTATGATACAGTACCACTTTTGCAAGTAAAGTTTATAAGAACACCTTATTTTTTTTAAAGGGAAAAGAGTTTTTTCTTTCCATTGCTTTGATCTGAGCAGATCTTCTGTTACCCTGAACTTTATAAAAAAGCCTGTTGATTTTTTCTTCTGGAACATTCTCCTTTTCTTTCCTGACACTGCTCTCTCATCTCAAAAACACTTGTGCAAGATTTTATAGTACTCTAAAAAAAAAAAAAAATCTGATACCGTTCCTGTTCCCATGATTTCTAGGACACTTATCGAGGATAGCATCAGTCAGAGGGCTAACATACAGTACCCCTATTCAAACCTTTTCATTCTATAACCTTGTTAAAACCAGGTCTAAGATAATATAGTGATTACTGAGCTACTCTTGTTGCTCTTGTTAGTTGTCATGAACTTGTAAAACAGAATCAGGAAGTGAAATGTGCTATTAAATACCTGCTGTGTTGCAGCTTAGCTACTATTGCATATTAGCACTACATAAAGTTAGCCTTGTAAATCCTTAACAAAGGATGTAAATTTTAGAGTACAAAACAGAAATCTCCAAGGCTCAGGAACATAAACATAAACCATTATTATGGTTAATCAAGGGGTTTTCACCTCTTCAAACCATACCTTCAAAAAAATTCAGGAGAGTAATGGAAAATTATCAGATTGAACTTATTTTACCAGTTCTGCTTGAGAAATGTTCCCCTCTAGACCTCTCATCACTTTTTTTGGTTCCTATGAGAAAGTTTCAGCTCATGGAAGGGCAGCACTACAATGGCAGGGGCAATACAAATTCATCCTGAATGGCACTAGCAGAAATGTGTGTGCATATTTGAGTCTATGTAGCTGGGTGGGCAGATGAGGAGATAAATGCACACAGCCATTGTTCATATACTTAGAAAATTATATCCAAATTCAAGAAAAAAGTCAGAAGGTTTCCCCCTCAATTTCAGATAAATAATCTCATTAGGTTTCTAGAAACGTATGCCAAAAAGCTCAATTTTTTCTGTGTCACTTAGGTGAGTCTTGACAGTCTGGGCAAGTTTTATGGTTTGATTGGGAATTATTTTAGAACCTTGATCAAGAAAAATCCTCAGGCCTATGAAATTCTCCTTGGCAACACACTGAAAACCCAACGTCCTCTGATGCCTCTGATTCTTATGTGATCAGGGACACTAATGATAATGACCCTTTGCTGAGTATGCTACTTGTCTAGAGGCCTATGTCAACTACACCACTACATTCAGAGTGGACAGGGACAAACTATTTGTTTGCTCTTCAGGCCCCTTGGGTCCTGTCATATGCTATTTGTTCTTGCATTAAGAGGTAGTTTGACTCAGCTGGGCTGACATTTCCTTCAAGTCAGTGTATTCCACTCATGCAGTAGCAGCTACCAAAGCATTAAGTGTGGACTTGAGCCGCAGCAACAATCCTTTTAAGTGGCTTTTTTGATTCATATCCAGGGCTTTTCACATTTTTACTGGTCATTCTGGAATCCAAAATGACACTTTTTTTTTTTTTTTTAAACTAGCTTTGCTATTTGATATTCAGTCAACATAGCCTCCTCATATTTAATGTGTCTGTTCATCAATAACATGCATCAAAACCTGTGACTGTGAGATGATGAACAGGTAACTTAATATCACTGCATGCCACCACAGACATCAAATGGTTCTAATTTTCTTCTCCGTCTCATGAAGGAGTCCTGATATGTGATTACTCTGCTAGGCACAGCTTTCCTCCCTTTTCCTTTCACTTCCTATTTTAATTTTATTTTTTTTGTAACAGGATGTCCTTGTGCTCACATCTCCACAGGAGAAGTACCCATTTTTTACTGTTAAGAGTTTAAATTATTTTTAAATAATACCAATGTTCTTGTGGGTTTAATGGGACAGACTCCTGTTGATGTAAACCAGATAGAAAGTAACCATGACAATGCAGAGTGGCTCAGTATTTTTCTAGCTAATTTGCATTTGTAGCTATAGTTGCAATTTGAAGGATTTGTTTCTGATTGGTTAGATTCTTCCAGCATTGCATCAGTGTGATTCTGCTTAGGTCATTTGATGCGATGCAGAATTCAGTTACAACAGTGACTTTCTAAACGTGAATCTAGACCACTCATGATGTATACAAAGAACATTTGTATGCCTACCATCTATTTATTTTAGTTAGTAATTTATTGGCATTTAGAGACAATAACATCAAAAAGATAACGATGAAAAGATGTCTTCAATCTATCTATCTAGATCCTATTTGGTAATACAGCTTTCTACTTATGTGTGAGTAAATCTCAAAAATTCCTACTTTCTGACCAGGTCTAAATAACCACCTGTCAGACCTCTTGTCATTATGTCTCAGGGAATCCCTGTGATATAGCTTCTGTCCTCTTTCCTACTCCAGTGATAGCAAAAGTCATACAGTTTTACGTCATGGCATAATACCCTCTTCTCTGATTTGCCTTAGCCACTGTGGAAATCTAAAATCTACGCAGCATTTTCAACTGCATTATCTTAACTGTGGGCTGTTCATAAAGTGATTCTAAAGTCATAACTCTGATTACAATTTATAAATGAACTTTTCACATATTCCTCCTTTACATGCTCCAGACTTCTTGTCCTCCAGGCCCCCTCTAGATCCAGGACCATAGCTGAGGAAGTCTGCAAAGTAGCTAGCTGCTTCTGTGTGAGGGACAGGGGTGAAGCTGTCTTTGAAAAGGAGTTTTTAAAGTAAATTTAGGAAAAATATTGCAAAGATAAATATCAGCAACAGACATGACAGTGCTTTAGCTGATTTACTTCTTGTGTACTTTTAGCTGACATACACTAAAGATTTCTGGGCAGGAAAGCAAGTACCTGTCACTTTAGGTAATTTATGGGGTTACAAAATAGCAGATAATATAGCCCACCTTTGTTTATCAGAAAAGAGAAAAGGGTTTGGCCATTACACACAAAGCTTAACAGAGTTCTCTTCTGATTCAATACGCTTCCTCTTATTTAGCACCTTGAACTAAAGTTAAGTCAGTGTAGATAAAGGGTAAGACAAAGAGACGGTTGGGTCTGGGGAGAGGCTGAGGGTGCCAACACAGGGCTGGTGAATAAATTTAGCAGCAAGGGAGAAGAGGAAGAAAATAATGTCTGGTTTTGGAAGCTTGGCAAGTTCTCCACTCACTGCTCGACCTGTGTTTAGCAATTCTGATGTGCTACTGAGCAGACAGCTCAGGCTCAGGACGACTACTCTCCCTCAGTCCCTCTTCAGCAGGCAATGAAAGCAGGCTCCACTTTGAAAATCTTCCCCCATCATGCAAACTGACACAGGCATGCTTTTCAAAAACCCACAGCCAATCTGTTGATCATTACTTATTTACAAAGGCCTTCGGGCAGAAAGTCCTGTAAAAACCATACTTGATACGGTATACACTAGCTTTTTCTGCTTGTGGAAAAAAGTACCCCTAAGGCTACCTCAAACCATCACTTTCTATTGCACATAAAATGTACTGTGTAACACTAAAGT
This sequence comes from Antrostomus carolinensis, assembly GCF_000700745.2. Lineage (NCBI taxonomy): Eukaryota > Metazoa > Chordata > Aves > Caprimulgiformes > Caprimulgidae > Antrostomus > Antrostomus carolinensis. The sequence goes on from NW_010304097.1 coordinate 14,857, forward strand.
ATTTAATATATATGGTATAATATATCTACAGGAAAGGCATTTGTGTAGAAGTATGTTACCCTGTATTTGGTAATTTGATGTTTTGCTGAAGGCTATGACTTGAAAAAGCCTGCACCTAGTACAGAGGACCTGTCATCTCAGTACCCAAGAGCCAATAGAATAAAGAAGTACCCTTAAGCAGCAAAACTTTGACACAGCTTTGAAGCATATGAAAACAGTATAACTCCCCAGAATTATTATTACTCAAGATCAAAGAAATGAGGCATACTTTACATAGCAAACAGGGACAGTGTGTTCAGCTCCAAATGTTTCAACTCTTTTTCTCTCTCTCCCTCTCTTTCTTTTTATTTCTACTTCCTCAAAATTAGAATTTGGTGAGGCAGGGAGGAATCTCCCACATGTTTAAAACTTTAAGTGGTTAAAAGTATTAGCACCAGATAAGAAGACTGTCCAATTGTACGCAAATTGAAAATGATGCCAGCATGACAACTGGCACCATAAAAATAAGAAGCTTGCCAGTATGTTCATTTTACTCTTCCTCATAAACTGTAAACAAGCATGTAAATCAGTGTCATATGGGCAAGGCTGAGTTAATGGGAAGGCAGAGAACTTCTAATGATATATTTAACAGAAATAGATGGTCAATAAGAAAAAAAAAAGCCACAGCTGGGTGCATTTTCCTCTGTGAATCAATCTCACTTTTGGTTCTGTAGTCTAAACAGAGATGAAGACAACTTGTATAAGTTACATCCTTGAATATGCCCTATATTGCAGTAACAATAAACAAATATGGATGTTTCTGTAACTGGCCAAAGACAATTCCAGTCAACTGACTGAAATACAAAGAGGACTATTACTTAGCTGTATCCAGAATTGTTAAAGGAAAAAAATAATTGTCAATAATAAAAGTAACAAATTATTTTATATATGTAAAGAACTATACATTAATATTTTCCACTTAACCTCTGTGACTGCAGAGCAATTACAGTTATACCTACACCCAAACCCCAAACTGAATGAATGTGTCTGTTTCTCTACGTAAATAATTTTACATTTTTCTGTGTATATATACATGCAGTGGAAAATCTCTGCTATGGTATTTAGTTCTGGATACAACCATGGACTGAGGTTCTAGCCTGGCTACTTTAGATATGCAAAACCAGAACAGGAATAGCCTCCCTGTAGAAAACTCCATGTCTAATATCTGATATTGTTCTGACTGGCTTGAGTAGGTAAAAGGTGAAGCACAGTGACAGAGAATACAAATGCCTTATTATTTTAATAGATTGCAATTTCTTGTTGCAGTTCTAGTTTTCACAAATCTCTCAGAGGTAATCTGTCCTATGGAAGGAAACTACATAGTTATACAAAGGTTTACCAGCATAAAATAATGTACACATAGCAACAGGGGAAAAGTATCCCTAACAAGATGATGTTTTCATCACCTACTTTTAGAGTATGTACTATCCTCTTAAAAATCCCTGTATTTCATAATTAATGTGCTTTTAGCCTGAGTAAAACTGCATTAGTTTTGAACTTTACTTTGGCAAGTACATAGATTATTAGACTTTTTTATCAGTCTAAATCAATTAACAGAAATTTTATTTCAATCGACAGGATAAAAGGAAGGTAATATTCAGGTTCATTTTTGATTGTGATGATACATCTCACATATGGCCTTAAGTACAGAAAACAGTACTCAGAGGGAATCCAACAAAAAGAGAATTGCCTGAGGCAAACTAACCACATGAGTTCCCCTGATTGGTTAGCGCTATCATTAGTGCCACTGCTGTTTAAGAACTACACATGGACAGGACAGGGTGACAGCTAAGACTTTAAAGCCTATGTATTTTTCAAACAGCATTTCAAACTGTTTTTCATGACAGAATTTTTTTCAGCTCTATCATTAACTGCTGACAAGCTGACAGAATAAATACTTCAGCCTTTCAGAAACCATCTAACAATCTTTTTTTCCACCTTCTCCCCTTATTTTTGATGTGGGGGGAGGAGAAGAGGAAGGAAGGAAGAAAGGAGATGAAGATATGAGTTTCTTACAGTCTTACCTCATCAGTTTGGGTGAGGAGTTGGGTGAATTTCGCATGCCTCCGTTTCGCTGCTTTTTTTTGGGTGACAGTGTCGACGGCTGCTCATCTTCAACTGGAAATATAAGGAACTCATGAGATTAAGTACTGCTCTAAGTGCAATATGAAATACAAGTGAAGTAGCAAAGAACACACACTCTATGTTCATTCACGCACTGATACTTCATTGCTAACATAGGCCTAACATTAATAAAAATCAAATACATGTTAGTCAAAGAGATTGTTTTGAAGGACAGGCAGGGAAGAATACCAGGGTTTTGAACACAAGCGTTCAAATTGGCTTCATACTTCAAAAACAAAGAGGGGGGAACCACATTTGGGTTATTCTTAAGAGTTATTTTCAGTTAATCTGCACTACAGAAAAGGAGAATTAGTGCTCTGCTATATTCCCAGAAAGATGAAGTACTATTTGCAATACCAACAGAACAGCTGCCAGCCTGCTTTTGCTAATGAACTAGACACCAGTTGGTTCTTGCTCCTCACATGCCAAACAACAGAGTCTTCATGAAGAGATGTAAAATATTCAATGCCTTGATGTTCAATGATTCAGTTAGTCGGGAATGTGAACACAGCTTGCCATTGTGCACAGATCTCCAGCACAAGGCAGATCTCATCGCTCTGCCCTTCTCACAAAAGGGAGTTTTAACAGGAGTGAACAGAATGAGGTTGAATGGAAGTGGGGAGACAATACCTGTATAACAGAGGATGCATGTGTTATGCAATCTTTTAATGAGGATGAGGTGCATTTTCAATGACAGATCCATTTCCAGATGTAAAATCACTTACAGTTTGGCAATCATAAACTACTCTTAGATAACCTATGTCGCAATACCTATTGCTTAAATGAGTGCACCTTCTCAATAACTCATCTATAAGAATTAACTATCATTACTGTTTCAAGATTGTTACTGCACTTGATAATCTCCACATAAGGTTTACATGTGCTATCAAAGGGAATTATACCTGCTTTCTCAAATTCACACTAATGCTGAATTTTTCTAATATACAGAAGGAAAAATACACTTTTGTTTCCACCATATTGTTAAATGAAAAATTAACTAGAAGATTATATAACTGATGCCTAGGAAGCTGTTACTTTAAAGCTAAAAGGAAAGAGATTAGTAGTAGTATTAGCAGCTATATTAAAAGAGTTTAATACACATTGGCAGTGCACTAGCAGAGGCTGGAAAAAAAATCCTATTTGCAATGAGCCATGTAGGAATAACAACAAAACTTAGATATATGTCATCTGCCCTAGATTAATCTGGGAAGAAATTAAGCAAAATCCTTCTGCTATAACCCTCTTCTGACACTGTTTTATTACAGACTGCATTCTAGCCCATCAAGTCTGTCTGTTTGCCCACGTCTGCTACAGAACTTCATTTTGCCTTGGTCAAGACTGAAGGAGTGGGCTCTGAAAAGGCAGATGTGCCATCTTTTTAAAGACATCACCTAACACATCAAGTGAATCAAAACAAGAGAAAGCATTGTAAAAGAAAAAGAAATAAATAAACAAAAAATAACCTCAAAATAAATAAATGCCCCAAAGAGGGGTGTAAAAGGTAATTAGATAAGAGTAATGTCTATCTAATAATGATTTATTTCACTACCTTAACTTTCTTTTCCTCTCAGGCACCATTGGCAAAGACAAAGCCATTTCCTTCTCATTTGACTTTTCTTGTTTTCCAAGTCAGAGTCCTATAGTGTAACATTCTTTGTCTGAGAGTCAAATAAGCCCATAGAAAATTCTCAAAAATATACAAATGTAAATTTTCTTTCTGTGACAGTTTGTTTGGATTAGACTAGATCACTTCAGTATTTAGCTATTTGTAAAATGAAGTGAATATGCACAGATTTTTTTTGTTAGTGATATCTTTCTATTTCTGATTATAACAAAGTGCAAGTACTTGTACATTTCAGAACATTCTCTGCAAATCACTCTCTTGGACATGGCCTAGTCTTGTTTTAAACTTGCCTATCAAAAAATTATCCACATGCTATTCCACACAGATAACCGGTTGCTTTCAGAATATACACTGTGCTCTCTTGTTTTTTATAGGATATAAATATTCAGTTCCAATCTGAGGAATCCACCACTAAGACCATCAAAGGAACAAGAACCATGCAAAATGTTCCTTCCAGAAACCAGCTACAACTGATATGTTTTACTCTCTTGGTAGTAAAAATTCTAAATTTCACTTAATTTAATCTGCTACTTGGGGTTACAGAATGTTTGTCAAGAGAATTGCAAGTATTGCAACATAAGTGAAGTGTGTTGTTATACTGTTGTAGCAATTTAAGGAAGATATATAGCCATCAGGACCATGTGCAAAATCTTACATTAACACAAGTAACTCTAGATCATATTACAGCCAGAAATATTTCTATGAACAACAGAAAACACTTTTAATAAAGAGTACTTTTCCAAATTTTCAGCTAGCTAATAAGACTCCTGTCTGATCCTTTCAAATACTGAAAGTTAGTACAATAAAGATCTTTTCTACTCTATGGTCCAACATTTGTGTTCTCCATTGCTGTCAGGTGATGCCACTCTGCCATCCAATTAAAAAACAAAGTCTAACTAGCAATCATCCAGAAAAAACATTTCTAGAACTAGATTTCTAGCAACCTGCAGTTATTTTTGGTACTGCACCTACAAAAAATAAGTTCCTCTTTTGATACATGCTTGTTGTATTTAAACTACGTTACTGTTACTGATTGCCTGGAAAGTCCAAGGTTAATGTGGCTCACTGGTAAATACCTGTTAGCAAAGCCTTCTAAGGGATCTCAATTTGTTGGTAAAGCAATGCATTGCTTCAGCAAGGAATCCATTTATTCTCATTGCAGTAATGAAAGGTGATCTATCTTAATCATATCACATCCAAGCAAGATTTTGTTTTTCAATGAAATATGTGTACAGATTTTACAGGGCACCTGCAGTAGCTCCATAAGAATAGGGGAAATAAATTAATGAAGCTGAAATATGTGAATGGTATATATAATGGACACCATTACCTATGGCTTTGTTCCCGAAAGTGTTGCAATGATAACTCACAAGTGGCTTCTTAGTAATAAGTAGGATATAAAACACACTTCATTATTATCCTTCAGATTCTCTTATCAATTTCCTGCATATTTAAAGAAATAGATCTAGTAACATTTTTAGTAAAGCCATAAAATATGATTTTAGTTTCACAGATCCTGTCTGCATTAATTTAAAAGGGAGTCTTAAATTTGCTTGTTCTTAAGAAAGACAACCATATATGAATAAGGCTGTGATATATAACTCAACTCCGATATTGTATGTTTGACCTAGTGCTTTTGTTAATGAGAATGTGCCCCCATTTTTAGTATTTTTGATGTCTTCATGCTACAGGTTTTGTATTAAAATACAGTTATATTATATTATATTATGAAGACTTTCTTTACCAGCTTTCATGAAAATTGAAAATAAATTCAAGAATTGGACACAGAATTTTATAGAATAAGAATTCAATCCAGCCTCTGAGTTCTAATAAAATTCTTGTTTGTACATCCAGTTTATGCTGGAGTTTAATTTAAAGTTGCACTGATGTTTTAGCATGTTTGCTTATTCTTGAGTAAAGAGGATTCATTATTTCAATGACATAACCTCCAGACAATGTTCCATGAATTGATTTAAGATGTGCTGGTAATTTTAACAGCCTTAATGTGGAGCTGAACATCTGTAACAACATATTACTTGACTTTTATCCTCATTTCATTTTTTAAAGCAAAATAAAGGGAATGTCTTTCAGAAACAGTGGTCAAGTTCATACTTTTTTCTTTTTTATTTTGTTAACATTTTAAAAATAAATCTGTCTCCTTCACCGCCTTTCCCAGGTCATGAGCAGAACAGTTTACAAACACTGTTTTTCATATCCCAAAAAAGAGATGGAATTTGAGATAACATCTAGGTTACTGAATATCACATGAATTGGAATACCTGGCAAACTCATTCTGCCTAGCATGTAAATGCTTCAGAGCAAATAAACCATATGAAAGGTAAAATACAAACCACCCAGAAACATTAGTTAACTAGCTATTTTGATTAACTTATTAATCATTACATCTGGAGAAACTCACATCTGTAAGCACTTAACAGAGTATTAGTAATGTCATAGTCACATTGAAAACAGACTGCAAAACCATGCACAAACCAATCTATATTGCCTTATGCACCCAACTACGGGGCTACCTACGGAGATCTTGGTTCAACCCAGGCTTTTGGGAGTGGTAGCTGTATTTTACAGGCAAGCTGAGTGCCCTTTGTAATCTACAGTATGTAGATTTTCCATGTTCAACAGAATTCAATAAGTTAAGCTGCAGCAGCGAGGGGTTGTTGGGTAGGAAGAGGCTCCCTTTACGGTTATTAACAAGTGGAACAGGTTCCGGGGTTCCTTCAGTGGACTTGGCACCAACCAATGCATTAGTAGTTGCATTCTTGAATTGACATGAATATTTTGGGTAACTTGATCTAGCTGCATTCTTTACTTCTAAATAATAAGAAAAAATTTAAATTAATGTTTTTGTATTACAAATTATTTCAAACCACAGGCATGAATCAATCTTGATATCATGTGGAATTACAGACTTTAAAGCATAAAGTATCAGTTTCTACAGCTGAAATAAAGATTTATACCTGCAGCTTTCTTTTTTTTTTTTTAAAAAACACTTCTTATAAAAGAATACTTATAAAGGATTATTCCACAATATTATCATCTTTTAGCAATAATCCCATCCTAGGGTAAGTGTGTCTGAGGCAACACTTCTTTCCCACATGTTGATAAAGGCTTTGAGATTTACTAGCTGTGGAAGATGTTTATTCCTTTGAATCTACTGAAAATGACAGGGGAGGTAGAGCACTCTGCTGCTATTAAAATAAATAAGGAATAATAGAAAAAGTAAGGTCAACATTCAAAATTGTGCAAGCATACTTAAGGAATTAAACTGATGTTTAGGAACCTACATAAAAGTTGTTGGGTATTCAGAAGTGCTGAATAGTGTAAATTTCAGAAGGTCATAAATAGCACCTCTGAAAAGAAAGCTAATAAATTCTGTTTTCTAAATATGGATTTAGCTTGAAACTGTGATCCCTTATTCTTCCATTTCTAACATATCAAAGCTAATTAAACAAAAACCCCATATTAATGCCTCTAACAAATGCCATCCTCTGTAAAAGACAATAATAAAATGTTTTTTCTGGTAAAAAATATGCAGTAATGATCTTCTCCTAATGTTTATTTCATTCTGAATGAGCATATCATAGAGAAGGAGGTATATTACTGAGCCACTAGGATCTTACATTCTGTTATGTATTAGGAAGTGAGGAGGCAGTTTATGGACTGATAATCTTGAAACACTATTTCCATATGTTTCAATTGCCTTAAAGTTCCAAGGAGAACTTCAAGTAGACAGTAGCTCAAAATTGTCTGAGGAGGTCAGCATGTTTTTTGGTGTCTTTGTCTAGTTTACTGTCAGCTACAAACACTAACTGGTAACAGGAAAGATATGTAAATAGCATCCACATGCTTGCCATTTGTGTTCAAGCACAGAATCTGTCTCTCTCACAAAAAAAAAAAAAGGTGATTATATGTGAATTACAAGAGTCATTTGAATATACTTTTTAACAAGGTTCAACTACTTGGTGACAAAGTATTCATTCCCATTCAACGATCTCTGATTTGATGTCCTGCTACTACTCTAAGGAGGAGAGAAAAATGAAACAGAACTAGAGTCTCACAATATTATTTTGCTCTTTGCTAATAGCAGTAACATTTAAAATATAATGATAATAATGCATACTCATGAGAGTTCACAGAGATGTTAAATCATTGGAGGATAGTGCATATCTTTGATTAACAAAACTGCCACAAAAAATGCTGTGTATCATATTGGATACACTACTTGAAAATTATCGATCTTACCTGGGAGTTACTGGTTTTTTGGCAAATCTTGTACTTCTATCTTTGATACTCCTCTAGGGAAACAATTTTCAGATGATAAGATATATCTGCAGAAACCTATCTCCCTACACAAGTCACTAGTCAAGCATGTATTCAAACACTTAGAAATGTATCAATTCAGTTCTATTTTTAAACTACAGACAGTAATATTGGAAATAATCTTTATTAAAGGTCTACATGCCTGCATCAAAGCATCTTCACATACAATGGAAGAAGACCAAAATCTATTAATAATGCTTATCCATCCTCCAATCAAGCTGTTTAAGAAACATCATAATCTTTTTACAGTCTCTTCTGGCGTTCAATAAGTAATGGTTTCAGATAGCAGACCTGACTATTAAGCACTGAACTTCCATAACAGTGTATATCTCATGCCATATTCCATGCAGACATAAGCAAGCTTTCTTAAGATTTTGTGCTTGCAATGGCTCAGCATGAGCCAGAACCAAAATACTTTGTCTTTCAGTATGGCTTAATAGCTTGAGCTTGGCATCATATTTAATAGCATCACATGATCTTGTTAAGCATGAAGGCAGACTGAGCTACTTAAAATATATCCTACTTTCCCTTGTTTCCAACAGTGTGGATATGGTACTACCACTCAAAAGTAAAACATTAAACAATGGGGATAATAGAGTTGCCATTTTTTGTTCAAATTATTCCAGATTTAAAAGTTCTAACCACCAGTTTCATCCCATGACCTCTAACCTCCTTCCTTTGACAACAGCTCAGCTGCTTCAGATGAAAATGGAAGAAGACCCACAGTGGATGACTATGAAATATCTTGTTCATATGACAAGTTTCTTTCTGACTCCAACAGCTGATGGCTCATGTCTTTTTACTCAATCTCAAAAAGCAAAGATTGCAGTATAATATCTGAATAACCTGTCTTTGGTAGAGATAATTATCTCTTTCTACATTCCTCTAATAAAATTGTGTTGGGTTTTATTTTGTTCTGTTTTAACCTAGAAGAGTGAACCTGGTTATTTTTAGTCTAAATAGTTTGTTGAGTTGCACACGCACACTGTGCCACAGACACAAGCATGTCAGGATACACATGGAACTACATGTGCAAGCACAGAGGTGCAATTTGGAACACAAGATATTACTGTGCCTTCAGATTAAGCAGTATTATACAACTAGGTGAGAAATACAGGCCAACACTATCACTTCTGTAAATACATGCTATAATGTGCAGAACTTAAAATACTTATGTTTTTATAGCACCCTGGGTTTTTTTAGCAAAAGCAGTTTCCTTTTATTAATTTCTTAAAAATCTGATTGGGTACTTGTGCCACTATGTGGGCTGATTTCCACAGAAAACATATCTGGGAAAAAAACATTGCTGTAGATTATATGGAACTAAACACATCCTTACATACTGCCACTGCCTCACTAGGTTTGGCAATGAAACTGGATTGGTGTAATTTGTTGTACCACTGTGCAATGTTAAACCACAAACTCCAAATCCATGAGGGTTCTCTTCCAAGTATGTGATGAGTTTAGCACCAATGAGTCTACTAAGGACAACTATTTTCTAGTCACAGTTAGATTAGTTCCTCTTTATTTACTATGACATATGCCTTTATTTTCCATGTAAATGGTCACAGAATACGTGTGCTGCCTGCATTGTTTATTCTGCCAATGTTCATTGGAACTATTCAGGACACTTGTCATATATCCATAAGGCATTATTATTGTTAACTAAGAATAAAGACACTTATTGGTCACTTTGAGAACAAATTTTGAATAGCTTTTTGAGAATGGCAGATAATAAGGAAGTGGGTAAGAGTAGAATAATAGTAAGAAATTCCACGTTTTCTGTAGTATTTCCTAATTGTACTCTGGGAGAACACTTCCTGCTTTTAGTAAAAGCTGTATAGAACTTGCTCAAGAAACCTGACAACATTAGACAGATAAAAAATAACATATATAAAATGTGAGATATTAATGCAATTTATGTAAAGGTATTTTGAAGCTGCATATATTCCTATTCCTTCCCCCCACCCTCAAGAACTCCCTTTCAAGCTCAATGAATATACAGTTGCCTACATACTGCATTAGGGAATCATGCCTGTTCTTATTTCCATACATTTTATTTGTTATAATGAAATAATTTGAAATGCAATCTGCAACATTTTTAAAACAACCAGTGTAGTTAATCTAATGCCTATGGCAATCTCTGTTTATTCTTTGTGAGCACATATTTGCCATAACTTAAAACCGGGCTGAGCTTTAATTTAAATATAACAAGGCAGGATACCAGTACAGTGCTTTCAACAAAATGGCTGAAACTGGCTTCAGCATGATTTGCCTGGAAGGGAAGATGAAAATGTGTTTTAAAGGAGAAAAAAAATACCCTGACCAAAACCAGACATTCTAAACAACCACCACTGATACCCACTGCTCCTTCCCTCCCCCTCCACCCCCCCATCTCTATCAGCTGCTAGGCTTTCAGTACAGTTTTTCACCAGACACTAGCACAGTGTTTTCCTTCATAGTCAGCCATCAGCCAGAACTGTCACTTACAGATACTTCATTTTTTGTTTCAGTCTAATTCATACTACACCTCCTTATTCTCTGTAGTGAGTAATGCTATGTCACTACTCAGATATGCCAGATCCAGCACCAGAAGTATAGAGAGTGTTTTTAACAGTTAAACTACCATGGTTTTAAAAAATATTTTATTTCTCTCCCCAACTTAACTGCTCTCTTTCTTCTAAGCATCTTCCCAGCTGACTTCCAAAGGAGCAGTCACTGTTCTGCAACCTGGCATGTCTTCATAAAGCTCAGCTTTCACATGGTGGGTGAAGACAAGCTGCAGCTCTGTATTACTAAATGCAAATAATCAATATGCTGATTGAGCTTTTGGCTACCAGAGTTCTTTTGATGGGAGTGACAGTGAGCATGACTTCCCTCTTTCAATGACAAGCTTGTTTAGACTTTGCTACCTACCACTTTGTGAATCAGGCAACTGAAAATACCCACAGCAATTCCTCCAAACTGTCAGCTACTGCTGTGATTCCACCCAGCACCCTCTGTACGAGACAACAGATTAACCATGAGGCTAGATATGTTGAAAATATACAGCTTCAACCTTTCCCCAGCTAGCTCAGAGCGATGTATAGATGATTATTTCAACCGTCAGCTGCCGCATAGACTTAAACCCCTGCACAATAACTCCTGCATTCATCTGCCCCTTGTCAAACTTGCACAGCTTTAGTTTGAGCATACATAGTGTGGCAGTTTCACTGCGGATCTAGAATAATCCAGACGGCTGCTGTCTCTTTGTTAACAGGAAGCTAAACTGATGACTTTGTAATGCATTTCTTATCAAAGGTAGTTTCAGAAAATGTGCTCAATCAGTTGGGGTTGAAATTTAGCATAGTATCAAAATATGATTTCATCAGAACTTTAGTTATTTTTTGGGAAAAAAAATATTATTAGTCCCCTTTAAAAATCACTTTATGCCAATGAACTATTTATTTTACAATTTATTACTTGATTTGTTGGTAGTACAGATGCAATGAAATCATTGACTAGAAACTACAATGCAAAGGTGTTTGATGAGATACAAGAACGTTAATTTTAGAAACTACAGAGCAGTGTTAGCTTGGTGTCTGAAATGGTAATTCAAATGAAACAGGATTGCTGTTTTGGTTTTTATGTGCATTACAAACTCAAGGAAATGTATTTCATTGTTTCTTGTTTGCAGTTTTGGTTTGGTTTTTTTTTTTCTGAAAAGCAAAGCAGATATGCTGTGTATCTCTACTTACTAATACTATTAGAAAAGCAGGTGAGGCTCACTGGCTTTTATTTGCAGTATGTGCCATCTGAAGCAGATAAGAAAACATCAAGATCCGAGAATGTCAAGAATGCATCATCTCAGAACAGTTTACGAATACTGAATGGTGCTTACATGAGACATTCTCTTTGAAACAGTGCAGCCCGAGAAACATCTTTTTTTCTTCTTCTTTTTTTTTTCTCTCTTTTTGTCCCAGGCTTGCACCTTTTGGTTAAAGGCACATAAAACTGAACAGCAAATGCATTGTCATTCAATGCTTAAATTTTGTATTAACAATACACGGTCTTTCAGTCTTAGTTCTCCTCACACACACAGGACTGAAACTCAGCTACAGAGATATTCCTCACCTTTGCTTTTCCCTGAATAAAAAGCCAGTTAATAAAAAATGTCAGATGTTGCTAGGCTGGATCCTGTTATGCATTGTAGACGGCTGCTCTGATACTCTGTGAAACCATGATAAACTTTAAGTTCCCGAGCTTTTAGTGTTACACATGTACATAGAATGAAAGACAGACTGCAAAGGTGTTTGGAAACCCAGCAAACTTCTAACTTGAATCTTTTGGTGAAAAAAACCCAAGGTATGATTTTACATTACTATAATTTATCTTTAGGGGCAAAGCAACCCCCTAAGGTTACTGTAGGTTTTTGTTTTTTCTTTGCTCCTCCACTTTAGTTCAAGAACATAATTATTACAATTGCTTTCCAGAGATACCAGTTGTTATCACTTCACTATTACTACGACTCCAGCAAGCAAAGAAGTGGCTTAAACCTGTTCAAATTGTGGTTGATCTAAAGTCCACTGAAGCCAGAGAAAACACTTACAATGCCTTTAGTGGACTTCAGATCACGAGCTGCTCATATCTCATGCTTCAGGGTGAAAGCTGATAAAATGGGGCAGGAAGAAAGCCTTTCTCATATATACAGTGTTTAATCATTGACTTGCACAATTTAGAGAAGAAAGGCTTCAGATTTCATGGACCTGTTTTCTTGTTCCTATACAGAAGTATATACACAATGTGACACTATTTGTACATAACAATCATTTTCCCTTTCCCCTGACAAATGTGCACAGTAGAAAAAAGCTACTTTATTAATTCCTAATCAAATGTTATTTTATATTTATCCTAAGTCATAGGTCCATTGAATCTTGAACATCTTTTCTGATTAAGATTGTAGTACTCTCTCCTACATTTTTCGTGACTTTTAGTCTCTACTCTCTGTTGCCTTCTCAATTTATGATTCACTCTGTAATCATTCATTCAAGTCATTATATTGTTACTGGAAAGCTGTCAAATGAAAAATTTTTTAAAAAAAAAGCATCAGTGGACTTTTTCCCCTGTCTATTTAATTGTCCAGTTGACTTCTCCACATGTTGTACTCATACAGAATACTATTTGTATAAGTTTATTTTGGGAAAGAATGAAGAAAGGGAGATGTGTCTAAACTGTAGAACTTATAACAGAACATGGTCTGTCTTCATGGGGGTCTGTTCTCCAGACAAACATCAAAGGGAAGGAAACTGACTTAATCTTTTGAGAGTGCAGTTTGGAGAATAAGGGAACTAAAAGTCTTTCATCAGGTATCGCAAGTGTAAATATTCTCTGAGTTAAATTTTAAATTCTGATATTTCATTATGATAAACTGTTCTGCTATCTGAACACTGAAGAAGACCAACAGCAAGACACTACCCCTGTGTGCCAGAAAACAGCTGTTCAGAGAGTTTAGTGGTGGACTCATCAGTGTTAGGTTTACAGTTGGACTTGATGATCTTAAAGGTCTTTTCCAACTAAAAGGATTCTATGACTGTGTGTCTTACTGTGTCACAAGCACCTATGAACTCCAGTTTTAGAGCTCCAGCTGCTGCATCTGGCAGGAGCAAAGTACAAAATTATTGCTCAAAGCCACATGTTAACTTTTTAATAGACTACCTGATGATCCCATGGCTATAGAGGACTGCGAATCTCTTGAGTGGGAATTTAGTTATAACTCTGAACTGTTACCCAGCCTTGGGTTGCTGACTTGCAGTCAATTCCCTTTTAACCAAGTTCCTTACTTATAGCTCTTGCCAAGACTCAAGTGACCAAATTATGTGAAAATGTGGCTGTTAATCACTTAATTTTCTCAAATCTACCAGGTATAAGATGGTGAGGTTGCTATTACAGTTTGGAAAGTACATTGGGAATATATTCCGTAAAAATATACCACATGCATATGTGGTAAGAGTAAATTGTTATTACAGTGTTTTGAGTTTTTTTAATTAGACATGCAAGTGTATCTCTTTAACATCAAACAACTGTACCATCTTTTTTATTTCTATGTTTCTTTTTTCTTTCCTTAAAAAAAATAGTGTCAATTAAAGAACAGCAATTTCCTTATGAGTGGTCCTGTGACAGTTCCCCAAGGCATGTCATTTGGTGATACTTTAAGAGTAGCACCACATAGCAAATTGTAGTATTTCCACACCCCTAGTTCTAAATTCAGTGCACTGTCATAGACTATCCTTGTCTCAATACAAAGCAATCCAAAGTGTGTTATCCTTTGTCCTATTGCCTCAGAGAGGATTTTGACACCAACTGTACAGGACTTGAAGTAGGAAGTTGCAGCACTAGTGAGGGTAGAATGTAGTTATGGATCTCTGTCAAACTGTCCTGTTTTTACAAAGTAAAGGACATTTCCCCTTTGTGACTGAATAAACTCAAAATTTGACCAGTCACTGCTAAAACCAATGAAGTTCTCTATGTGGACAAAAAATAAAAAATAAGCACAGGAGTCAATGGTGATTGTTCTGCTCCTTGGGATTAGAAATCTTGTATTTACTGCATAGATTGTGTTCCTCAGGAAGAGCTAGTATTTCAGTCCATAGGAAAGGGATAGTTATATGCTGAGTTCTTTGGAGCTAGATCTTGCTGCAGCTGTTCCCTTCCTGAGAACAATGGGAAGTACAGATTCCATCCCGCAGAAACCTAGTTAGAATTATTGTTTTCCAGTTCAAAGTGCCAATTTATCTCAACATCTTAAAAATACACATTTCCAGTGTAATTCCAACTTACAAATCCTGAAATTTTAAACAAAAAATAACTTTTTCTCTACCCTGGTCATGAGAAGTTTAAAAATAAATTTGTGATAAAGGTGTTTTCATTAAGACATTTCCTGTAGAAGATATAGTAGGTCCCTGTGCCCGTTTCCCAGCATTGTTGAGTAAAGAAGAGATTTTAATAAAATTCTTAAAAATCTACAAGACTTTATTTTTAAGAATTTTTTTTTTATTCTTTCTGTGCTTCCCAGTGGGCTTTCTTACTTATGGGACACAGAATTTAGAGGACATATCTCAGTTAAATTTTTTCACTAGGTGGTTAATATGCCACCAATACATTTGCCCTTTTTTTTTTTTCTTTTTTTTTTTCTTTTTAAACTCTACCATTGAATTTCTTTTCATTTCTGGCTGTTGTACACCCTTGTACAAAAGGGTGTAGAAATGTGTGTGTCTGAACAAGATTTGAAGTCTTGACATTTAACTCTGGCTTTCTTATCATCAGTCTTATCTGGCTTTCATCCACATCAGTGGAAAAACTTCCATTTATTAAATGTTAATAGGATCAGGCTCAGTGATCCCCAATATTCTTTCAGGTTCAGCTGTAATATTCCTCTGGGATGGAGGTCTTCACATAACTGTTACCTGTGAGGTCATAATTTCATTTTCATATGTAAACTAAGTATAAAATGCTGTGCATTTTTACATACATGCTGGGCTTATATACAAGTGCTTATACTGTATATACCTGTTTGGGAAGACTTCCATACAATTAAAATGAGCCATATGAAATATTAGGAATGTTTTTTCTTTAAATGAAGCTGTTAGCTCACAAAATAAATACATGAAAAAGTTCTTGGAGGCTTTTCAGTCTCTACTTATTTCTAAGCCAGCACCACCACCTGCTGGTTACACGGAGTTTGAAGCCCCAGTGCTGTTTTTCTGTCTTCAATCCATTCATAAGTACAGAACAGTACTTCTCAGTTGCTCTCATACATAGAAATGTTATTACCAGAAGGCAGATTTTCAGCAGATTAATTATAGTTTAACTATACTCTATTACCTGAAATATGGCTTTCATAAAAGCGGAGAATGTTAACTGTTGACAAACCAATTCTCTCATGCAAAGTACTGTAAGTCACAGGGTAAGCTTCTAAATTAATCAAATAGATTGAACCTGTTGTATTTAAAAATGTCTACTGTTACATATGCTGGTTTTATAATTTACAGATATACATTTAAATACACTTCATGACACTAAGAAATCAGGATATATTTTTTTCTAAGGGCTCTCTACTATTGTGAGTTCTACAATGTACTTCTTTCTTGTAAAGCTCTTTTTCTCTGAACAAATGTATCCAAAAAAACAGTATCACCTGGTAAATATACTAATATAAAAACCAACAGTTATATAAATAACTAAGATTAAATCTATAAAATAATAGCAAAAATAGCAATAGTAAAAATGGAGATGCAATATAATTCATTGCTATGGAAAATTAGGGAAGTGTAGGACATAATTTCTAGGTTAAAAATGGCAAAATAAAGGAAGTAATACAACACAATATTAATAATAATTAAAAAAAAGATATGGAAATGTGATGTCTACCTCTGACTGCATTGGCGAAAGAACCCGCAAAATAATTAACACCCACATCTCTGCAAAAGCGTACAGTAGTTTGACTGAAATCAATTGCTATGGGGAAGCAAGGGCTGGCAATTTCATAAGGGTGGAAAATAAAGCATAAGCTAAGAAATCCAGTGGAGATAACTAATAACAATGTTACTTATAACAGTGCTCTGATCTCTAAACAGAAAGAGTACTCAAAAGGATGTATGTATTTAGCAAGGATCATATTTTTTTCAAATAAAACCTAAATAGGATCAAAATACCTCCATACAAAATTTAAAAATGACTTTTATAAATTCCCTCTGATTATCTCTCTAATACTAAAAATTACTGCACTGATAACACTGAAATACATGCAGAAGTTAGGGTTGAACTATTCAGAATTATTGTAAGAGGAAAAGGCATGCCATTTCATATTCATTTCATGTAAGACAAATTATAATGGCATATATGCAGAATAACAACTGAGAAAGCAAGCAAATAATACTGAATCTAGCAAACTAAATTGATAGCCAGCTTAAAAAAAAAAAAAAAAACAAACAAAAAGTTTTGTCCTTTTATTCTTCACTTTGTTCCGAAAGCTATATAGAGATGTCAAGCTTGCTTAGTTCATGACAAGGATCAGGCAGATCATGTAAAAAAAAATCACAACCCATGACAAGGAACAGCTCTAGAAAGAAAACTTCATCAAAGATAAATGCATTGGGCTACATACTTCTGGTTTTATTAACAAAACACTGATGAGAATATGGACGCTAGTAAAAAAAGTGAAGGTAGCCTAACAGCAGCATCCTCATTGTTAATACACAATGCACTGAAACAAGAGGAGAGGAAAGAAGGCAATGGAGAATTTTTGAGAGAGGATTGCCAAAGTGTTGAATTAGCCACTCAGGTTGCTTAGCTATATCCTGCAGAACCCTTGGTGTGTTCAGTGTTACACCAGGGAAACCACTTATACTCTGTGAGTATAAAATTACGTACAGCTGATGTTCATTTTCAAAGCAGGTGGCATGACAAGGAGAAAAGAAGATTGATTAAAAAAAAAGCCCCAAACAAACAAGAAAAACAAAAACAAAAGAAAAAAACAAATAAAACCCAAACCTAAAAATCCCAAATAAACCAGAAATAAAATTCTGCAGGAAACCATGGGACTGCCACTATTTCTGTTATAATTATCACAACAATTTCACAGTAAAGTCCACAGTCACTTGGAGGAGGAGGAACTCTCTCCCACAAAGACAAAATTGATATATACAATTTCATAAGATTTACGGGTCAGTTACTACCCTGCAAGTAACTATATCAACCAGAAATGCCACAGGATGTCAATATATTTGGAAATAGTGCTGCTGCCAGATGTTTGGAGAGTCAGATACTGAAAGCATCCAGAAATCCAGTGCTCAGGGGACACTGACAGCTGTCAAGAAAGTCATCTTCCAAAAGCAAATTGCTTGGAGCTTTACCTCTGAGGATTTTATTTTGTCCTGCTTGAGGAGAAAGAAGAGGGCAGACAAAAGACTCATATGCTAAAGGCAGATTAAAAACAAATGCATATTTTGACATATTTTATATTCCTCATGGGTAGAACTCAAGGATACTGCTGAGGAAATCTGTGGGGCTCAAGGGACAACATTAGGATATTTCTTAAGGAGTATGTGGGGCTTAAGTATTGAGGCTGAATATATGAGCCTAGAGATACAATTCTTGCATTCCCTCAAGCTACAATTTGAGATGCAAATCAAGAGCTTATCTATCTACTTAGCAGGAGAAATCCCAGCAAAACTGTAGATGAATGAGCTGTAGCATTCAAAGATTCAGACAGTCAATCAAAAAAGACCATTAAAGCCTTATCACCTACTAGACACGATAACACTAGAAATCCTGAATCCAAAACCAGAGTATGCATTTTCATTCAAGTAGGAGGTAGTATTTTCAGGAATTATTCGGGGGTGAGGGGAAGAAGTTCCACAGACAACATTATAGTAAAAAAGAACATGTGGTGGCAATCACAGGGGAGATCTGAAACCAAAATTAAAAAGCTTCCATGTTAAAAAAGAGGCAAATCTAGTTGTAGAGACTTGTAAGAACGGCAGAATTACACTATAATGTGTACTGTAGTGCACAAATCAGGCGAAGAATTCATACTACATAAATCAACACACAGAAGTATCTGGTGCCGATAGGTTAAAGGAACACCAGTTCCTGTTCCTTAAGAATTTCAGACCGAGGTAATAGCAGACAAATCTAGGCTACACGATCACAGATCCTTGGTTTGAGTCTCCCCTGTCACTGCAAATTGTGTGTTCCTTTACCTCCCTTTGAAACATAACCAAAGCCTTTGCTGAGTCACATAACTTCTCAAAGTGTGTGACGCCTGTAAGCTGGACTCCTTATATGGAAGGATCTTGTTAAAGAGCTAGTACTATATTACTGATTCCAGTCTCTGCAGAAAATTACATTATAATTATAATTACAGAAGCTGTGCTAAGACTGACATCTGTTCCAAGCCTACTGTTCTCTCACCATTCCTCCTTTGTCTGAATGAAGAAATAAATGAAGTGTATCATTATCCAGGGCAGTGAGCCTCTTGACTAGAAACAATCAAAATATACACAAGTAAATCCTTTCTTTTTTCTATACATAACTTTTAGATGTAATAAAAATATATTCATTTTTCCTTGGACAATTCTTCTATGGAACACAAGGTCTTGGTGCAAAAAATCCATCTTCTTAGAAGTATGGAAAAAATTAGATTTTTACCAAATAAAACTGATTTAATTTTCAGCAGGGTTTTTTTGTATGTAAAATAAAACAAAAAATACATTTTAATATCTCAATTTGCATAAAATATAATTTTTCAACAATTAACATGTAATTTTAATAGCGCTCTGAAAATGCACAACCTCACACACCAGGGTATTTTTCTGTGGAATATCAAGAGCAGTTGTTAGCATCCAAGAGTTAGTGAAGTTCATTTTGCTATTTTGTTGCTTGCCTTCACATTGGAAAGCTTCTTGGCTTTGTTCACAACCAAGTAAAAAAATAGTATTTCATGTCAAAACCAAGACAAGATGCAAGAATGGCTATGAGTTCAATTCCATTATTAGTGAGAGATATTAGCATGTCATCTGAAAATCCAGGAAATGTTTCCCATATGTTGTAAAGGACACTATGTAGTGGAAGCCGGAAAAGTACATCCTCTTCTGTTCAGTGGTGCATCTCACTTTTCATCTTCATCATGTGAATTTTATTGATCTTAACACCCTACAACTCTAAATAAATACTGTATCACTTCTTTGCTGCCACACGTCTTGTCATTGATAACAGAGAACCTGAGAGTCCTTGTATGTTTAGGTAGATCAGGAATAATTCTAATAGAGATAAAGAATGAATTAAAAAATCACTAGACAAATGTCTGTTAATAAAATATGCTACCAGTTTGCAACTGTGGATTTTACCTCATGTTACTCATGGAACAGGAATACGCATCATCTCTACATCAGGCTCAAAACTTGTAATCGTTTTCATTATTTGCTAGGATAATCTTAGTTCTATTAGTTGGCTAAATTTTATCAGTTATGCAAATGTTTATCTTGACTTCTAAGTTGTTGTCCATATGTCACAACTTCTATTGTTACTAAAAGTCCAAGAAATATGTCCCACATGGAATCATGTAAGTACTATAGAAGAGGGCTAGTTGTAGAATAAACCATCTACATTTCTAGATGGCAAACCTACTAGTCCATTCTGGTAAGAGTTTGCTCAAGAACAGAACCTCCATATCTTGTTACCAGTCTTCCTCCATAGCATAGATATGGTGATGTAAAATCTCTCTCCATATTGTAGTGCTGTGTCAAGACAACACATAACACCACTGAGTTAGAGAGTGAAGACAATGTCAGGAACATGTGAATGGAGAAAGCAACATGCTTAGTGCAAGCAAAATCTTTTATGCAAGAATGAACAAAGGAAACTGCACGACAAAGATCAAAGATGCTATAATGATTTTTTTTATTTCCTTCAGCGCTTTTTCACAGTAAACAAGGTCTGCATTCCAATTAAAGTTCAGAAGCAGCTAAAAAATGCAGATGATTTTTGTCCAGAAATCTAGAAAGAGATTCTTCGCTGTTGATGCAGATAAACAGAATGTATTCATGTTCTCTTAGAATAGTGTCCCTTTTCAAAATCTCTCTAAATTAGACAGCAATAAGGCAGTTCAGGTAATTTCCCCACTCCTTCTTTCTGTCATGTACCCCATTTCACTTTCCCCTCCTCCTTGCTGTGTATCTATGACCTCATTCAGAAAATATCAGAAGACATGAAAATTGGTCTCCGCAGGGGAATCACTATGTCAAAAGGACACCCAGCCTTATATTCAGTACTTCAAAATATAAGGATCTCAAAGCACTTCTTAGCACAAAATGTAATACAATAGAGAAAGCAATATTCTCAGTCTCTGAGTGGAAAAGAAAGTATTATCATGTAGTACGTCAGTGGTGCAGTCAAGATTGGGATCTTTGCCTTGTACCATTTGCCAGTCAAACTAAAATGTCCACGTGAATTTTTAACCAGATGACACTGGCCACTTCTTACACGGTAATAATGCTTTTTCCGCCCTTCCTTTTCCAAATAATCATACTGTGCTAACAAGATCTGATCAGTAGCAGTGAAACATATATGCATGAGGTAGTACACAGTATGTTTCCTCAAGTCATTGATAAAAATGAATCACAGCATTACAGCATTCAGTAATATACAAAATATCACAAGGAAAGCTACATCATTGTATTATAAAAAGGTATGCTAACAGAAGCTGGTAAATAGTCTCAAACAGTGAAGTACAACTACTGAACTTGAACATATTTTAAAGTATATCGTCAACATATTTAAGAAATTGCATACTAAAATAATATAGCTATGATTTCTTAAAAATCAATTAAAAAATTTCCTCTTCTGCTCAACTCCCTCTTGTCTACTCTAACCTCAGTCAAAGCAATGATCAGGATGGCTGATTATTTTGTGGCACTTCAAGAACCACATGTAGAGTTAGGTGACAACAATTTCCTCTTTTTATGTAGCTCATAAAAAACCCATGAGGCTACCTGGATAGCTTTTAGGGACTCAGTAGAAAATATGATGGCCCATAAAAAATTGTCTTTCAAGTTGCTTCTGGCTTCCAGGCTGAGGGCTGGACTACTCTAATGGACCTACACTGAACTTAATAAAATCTGAAGATCTCTGGTTCTAATTCAATGGACTCTCCTAGCTTAGGTAAGCATTACATTGGTTCCCTCTGGCTCCAATTCCAGAAGTATGAATCACATAGTATGTGCATCAGTGGTCACACTACAGCTAATGTGACTACTTACCTGATTAAAGGCATGCATATGTTAAATATGCTGGGGGGTCTTAATGGTTACAATATTTCAATTCAGATGGTTGAAATATTGTACTTGATTTTTAACTTCTTTCTCCTGTTTTCACTTCAAAAAGCATCAAAAGCAATAATACTTCCATACATAATGCAAGCCAAGCACATTTTAACTTGGTTTAGAGGACTTTCATTTTAGTGTTTTGGGTTTGTTTTTTTTTTAATAATAAACTGCATTCCACTTTACATGTTGATACTATGTTATGGTCTGTTGTAGATTTCAATAAGCATCTCTTTCTACGCAATGCAATAATTTCAAATCACACAAAATGTAGATCTAGGCCAGCAGATTTTTTTTTCTATGAATCTGAGGGACAATATTCAAAGTCATGAACATATTTTTTCCTGAACTAAAAAAGGAACCAATCAATAAGGATATCAAATGAAAAAAAAAATTACAATACAAGTATGAGAAGTACAGGCTTTATGAATCAACTGTTCACTGTAGTTTGGAAGCAATTTAAAAAGAACACAAATTATGCATCAAAGTGTATCTGTGATTAGCATGAGCTGATAGCTTTCTGTTGTTATTGGTTCAATATTAATTTGAGACCTTGCCCAATAACATCAACACAAATTAGCTAAGTCTCAAAATGGCAATCAACTTGTGGGACCTGTCCTGAAAAGTGGTACTAACAACTTCCCGCTATCAATAAGCTTCTCAATCCTGCAGCTGTTTTTAAAAGCTTCCTCCCAAAGGCACATTTAGAACTAAATTAAATGCAACTTTGACTTAATTAACGTTTTAAATGATAATTAATACAATGTAGATTCATAGAAGGCATTTACATTGTGTTATAAAACTGATAAAAATTTAATAACTTTGTTAATAAGTTATGTCTCTCCAGACCCATAAACCCTAAGGCAGTTGGTGCTGTAGTCTAGGGTCTAATCTAGGTTCCTAATGCAGGTGAAATAAAGAGGCAGAAGACTGACTTGACACTTGACATTTGCTCTAAGCCTGCTCTGGATCAAGCCACTGTTTGTTCATAAGTACTTTATTTCATATAGTAAAGGTCAGAATTTGGGCTCAAGGCAGGGCTATGACAGAAATGCTCAAGATGAAACTGAGCCAGCCCTGGCATCTGTCGCTTGAAATAGCTCAGAAACAGTAGAGAAGGAGAGCTAACTGGCTAGCATCTGCCCCACACCAAGGAGGTAACAGGAAGAATCTGCTGCCTGGTGGTAAGAAACTGTCATGGTGAGTTTCATGACAACCAGCCACACTCAGGAACTAAAAACGCAAACATAATTTCCATGTCACCTTGCATAAGACCCTCTACTAAATTCACTCCACAGGATGCAGACAGCATCTTTTCTAGTTTGTCTCCATCAAAGCAAGCCACTCAGTACTCTCTTCCCTGTGACCCTGGTAAGAATCACTACTCAATGTAAAGGCCTAAAGGAATTAAATGCAGACTTCTTGATCTCTGCCTCCCCCACCTTCCTAATTTGTCAAAAGATTTGCGGCTATACTTAGCAGTGCCTCCATTCCATGGCGATACGAGAGTTCATCTTGTTACAGACATCACAAATTGGGCAGGGCATCCTCTCATCAGCCTAGTGGTATATACTAAATCACAAAAATCATCTGAAAATGCATGTGCTTTATTATTTATATTTTCTGGTCATAAGTAACAAGTTAGATGGTCTCACTTTTACCATTCTGCCATCATGAAAAGCAACAGCTTTGTTTGGGGGGGTTGTTTTGGGTTTTTTCTAGTCTTGCATTTCTACATCTCAGTGTTCATCTATATATTCATATTGTATCCAAAAGAAACTTAAACAATTTAGCAGCACTCAGGTTCTATTAAAATACCGAACAATAAAAGGGATTCATTTTTTTGAGTGAGTCAAACTATATACTTGAAGTCACCTATTATAAAATACCTATTGTTTCACGTTATTTCCCCCTCACCCCATAATTAACATTTATTCAGTGTTTGAAAAGGAACTGTAGAAGTCCCAGTGCATTCATTAACATGAAAAAATAATGGAATAGATATTTGGGGTCTCAGGAGGGCATATACCAGCCCATTCTGATCACTGCTTCTATGTCTATGTTAGCAAGGCAGAAAAACATACAGTTGTATCAAGGAGAGGATCACCAGAAAATCTGCACACCAAGAGTGAGAGAAAGGCAGACAAAGCAAAAGGTTGGTTCAGTGAAACCACTGTTCTAGCAAGCAGTTCTGGAATCTTGGTAAGACTATGATTGCCTACATGGAGTCAACTCATCCCATCTCCTTTAGTGGAACACCTGCCTGCATCTTTGCATGATTGCCACAAGAAGATGGAAAGAAAGTAGGCTAGGCAGAATTGCAAATATAAACAAAGCTTGAAAGTGGAAGAGTAATTAGGAAATTTTTATTCTCAGAAAATCAGATCGCATGGTGTCTGGCTTCTGATTTGCCAGTACCTCAGGCTACTGAGCTGGCTGCAAATATGGCAGATCTCTAGCACGTCCAAGTACTGACTTCAGATCAGTAGGTACACCATAAGAACCTCCATAGAACAGCACAGGAATATCCCATATTGTTATTTTGTTTTTCAGTTGTTCCATTGTCTGGTTTTATATGCTTCAAAACCCCATTGGCCAGTTTCAGTAACAGCAGCTTTCTTAACAGTTCATTCTGAGAAGGTGGCTAACGAAGGGAACTTGGTTTTCTTCATTACCCAGTAGCAACACAGTCTACATTAAGATGTATATGCCTGATTTTTTTCCAGCTGTACTGGACTTGTATCTTAACTGTTATGTAAAATACTACCTTCTCTGCAAAATTTAACACTCTAAAATATACACAGGTGTTCATTTTTACATTCCTTTCAGTATTTTGAAAGCAGACACATGCAGTCCTGCAATGGTATTTAGAGGAAACATCATAGCCATGCCAATTCTCAGGAACACAACCCTAAATACATGGGAACTGATGTAACTGAAGTAAAAATCTGTCACCCTGAAAGAAAGAACAATATTTGGAACTAGGTATACATAAATCAATCTATTACCCACAGCGTGGTTCACGGGTTTATGATTTATATTCTCTCTGGCTTTGAATTAACAGAAATTTATTTGGCATTATGTCTCATTCTGATGTTCCATTTTTACTAATCTCATTAAAAATATTTTTTTTTTTTAAAGCTACACAAGATAATGCTATATCATTCCCCAGTATGCAGAGGTGGGATCATTCCATAGAAGTAAGCTGTAAAAATTTATTAATCAGATTATAATCACTTGCTCATAACATTATGATGCTATCCCTAAGGGGCAACATCTGTCTTTCCTTTCCAAGCAGGTCTGATCACTTATTTACTCCTTCAATTTCACCTTCCTCAAAACATTAAAGGTGTGCTATTAGCTTCTTGTGCACGATAAAGATGAGACAGTGTGACCACACAGGGATCGGTGGGTTATATTAAAGAGAAAAGAGTTTACACAGCATATGTAAAAGAATTCCAGACTAAATGAGTCTCCATCCCTCCCGTGGCCACAATAGAATTCTCAGCTCAGACAAGGTGTATAGTGGGGGACAGCAGTGGTAGTACCCCATCTTTTCCTCTTCATAGTATTATAAATATAACGTAAATAGGATCATATTTATAGCTGGTTTGAGACTCAAAGTCTCTAGCCACCACAAGGTGGTATATGTATCCTGTAAAAGGGAAAACATTGCTGCTAAAGGGCGAAAAGAGAATTCCAGCACTGAAAAGTTGTGCTTTGACAGGGCACACATAGGTCCTTCTGGCACCTTTGCTCATCCATAAAAAAAAGTATTTCTTATTGTCTTGGCCACTTCAGCAGGACTAGAGAAATAGTATGTTAGTTTTGTTCTGCAGAAAGCAGAGGATATGGTTCTTGCATTCTAGAGGAAATAAAGATTACGCTGTCTTTTCACCAGTAATTTAGGAATCCAGGACTTAACAGTCAACTCCTTTAGAAAAGCCCAAGCATAGTTATACAGCTGAGGAATTTTAGATACACTGACCAATGTGTGTGCATGTTATGCATTCTTCTCTCTGGCTAAATCAGTAAGTGACATGTCATTTCAATTCTCATAGAATTGGTTTTTTTTAAGTTGTAAAGACACACAGGCAGAGTCTACACTGCCCTAGGTAACACAGGTCAATGAAGAAGATAGGGTGTTCCTTGACCTAACTTGTTAAATGACATTGCCAGATCATACCAAAACTGGTTCAACAGCCATCTTTATTCAAGCGACCCAAAATGTTTATCTAATCTTGCAGAATGTAATTTTAGGTCCTTTGAGAAAGACTCAACAGCTAACGTGTCTGTTCAGCATAAACCACGTGATGGCACTAGAAGACCAGACAGAATAGATGGTTTTAAACTGGGCTTGACACACCCTTAGGTACATGCTTTGGCTACTTCCAAAAGTTAAGTTTTCTCTAGCTGGTCTTAGTATTGTCTTTCCAAATAGGATGGCTAAGAATTTGGGCTGAACCCTGAATTCAAAATATAGTGATAATTATTCTTGTCTTTTGTCTCTGGAGATCCCTGGTATTCACCAAAGTCTTCACATAAAGCTTCGCAGAACTTGCCTTATGCCAAAGCATGTTTTCTCACAAGTTGAATTAGATGTGTCTGGGCCTAATATCAAGAATGTCCTTGGAATTTTAGATTGCCATGGCAGTGGGCAGAGTGACAAGTTTAGAATAGCTCTCCTTTTGGAACATGAATTTTTGATGTTCCTCAGAAGCAGTAGCCATATGGTGATACAGAAAGACAGAAATAAAATGGTTCAGGTTAAGATTCCGTCTGTGTCAATTAATCATTTGAATGGCACTCCCCAAGATTTGGCACAGACTTAAGCAGAAACTTATTAGTAACATAATTTCATTGTATAAACCACCTCAGGTTTTTCAGCGGCTAAGTGCCTTTCTTCACTCTAAATCACTTGAGTCTCTAGTAAAAAACATGTTTGGACCATTTGACTACTTTTCATGTAGCAATCTACCAAAAACAGCTAATCCTGAAAAAATGTAGGAAAAAAAAAAATTCTATTTCCTTACATTTAGAAAGATCCTATCTATTTTTTTTCCAGACAGTTGCCTATAAACTCAAAAGCTATTTTAATGTAATTATGTTTAATCAAATTATGATTTTCATTTGCTGGAAGTAGAAGCAATGATATAATAACAGAGAAACTGATTCACAGTGGAAAATACACTGCAAGTGTCAGTTTCTCTACATATTATACAATTAGTACAATAAATCCTGTGGACATCATTGAATATGTAAATTGATACATTTTACTTCACATCAGATTCTTACAAACAGCATTAATTAATTCTTACAAAAGCTACTTATTGTTTCATGAAGTTTAATACAACAGTCTGTGATTTTATTTACCTTAAAAAAGGCCTGCTTTTATAACTAAAAGTAAAAAACAAAAAAAAAAAAAACACAAAAAAATAAAAAAAGGAAAGAAAGAAATGCATTAAGCAATTGTAGAAGCAAACCAACCCAACAACCCAACTGGGGCACCACGACCAAAGCAAGCCCTGTAATAGTATAATGACCTTTAATGAGTGTCTGGGGAAACAATACAGTCCTAGCATAAAAGACAAAGGGCAAAACCCATCATGTCTCCACTGACACTAATTCAAAATGATTTTCAGAACAACTAAAGAATGTAAGAGAGGTAATCTGATCCACCAATCTGACCTCACTTTGATTCCGAGGCCCTGCTGCTGCCATTTCTAATTGTCAAACACTCTACATTTCACATCTGCTCATATTTAATGAAAAGCTGACTCTCACCACCATTCTTTGAGTTAACTAGCTCTGTCAAGATGGGCATCATACGACCTCTGTGCACTGCAGAGAAAACACACTGATTTCTGTTGAGACCCTGCCAGTGAAACGTTTCATGTGTGTGTATATATATATATTTTTTTTTATAATTGGAAAAGAAAGGCTTATGCTGTTTTGCAAAGAGTGTGAATTGATACTGATTTTTGTACTTCTTATTACAGTCAATGGTGACTACTCTCGCAAGGGTAAGAGTGAGATCTCTTTTGATTTCATAGAGTGATGAAAGGAGGAAAAGGTCCTTGAAAGACAGGATGCTAAAAAACCTCAAAGCTGTCAATATCACTTATCCATCAAAATAAAACACAGAGCTAACATGTTTTACAACAATATTGTTTTTGTTGGAAATAATACCATTATTGTGAAGATTTCTGTCTCAGCAGGCGACACAATCAAAAATGTTTACTTTATCTGCCTCTGTAAAGTCTTAAGTGAACTTGAAAGCTATGGTAAACCTACAAATTATGGTTTTTCTTTCCTTGCCAAAAAGTGCTAATGGCAGAAATTTTACCCATTTGTATGGGACATATTCATTTAGCCTGGTCTGGTTGCTGTTAACACCAGAGCTGGGACCTGATCACATACTCTCTGTACAAGTCTGCATTAACACAAACGATACCAGGCACCGTATTACTGAGGCTGTTAGGCTGTGTAACACTGCCTGCAATAATTCTCAATCCATTAAGGTTTCTTGCATGTTTTACTCTGATAAAAGTCTCTTTAAAGGATAAAAACTCCTGTAACTTAGAATAGGACTTAAAATTGGGAACTATCATGTCCCCTGAGGTGATGCATGGGTTGCAACCAAGTAGATAAAAAGGACATTCAGAGTCCTTCTACACATATACAGAGAGATTTCTGATAAAATCTCTAAGAAATCCTATTAGAATCAGCTTAACTGACAGAGTCTTCAGACAAAAAAAGCTAAAAAAAAAAAAAAAGTCATAGGATTATTATATACTCCACATTTGTGTCTGGAAAAATAGTTCAAATGTCAAGACAGTTAAAGCAAAGTCATTCACCACTTGGACTATGTACTGCAATACCAATATGGTATCAAAAGGCAACCAGATGCATAATCTAATTACGCTATTCTCTCAGTAGTGGAAGACATTTTACTTGTGATGACTTGTAATGTAAAGCGAACATGCTTCCTGATCAGAACTCCTAATATTCCTTATGAATAAATTTATAGTTTTTCTTTGTAATTTGGGTAGGG
>NW_010304097.1:43910-51903 GCF_000700745.2 Antrostomus carolinensis
GGAAAGGAAAACAGTTGCTGTTCCAAGACATAGTTTTGCCTATTATGGATATCTGAAGAAGATAAGAAAATTACAAAAAAAACCCCACCATTTTATTTAACAGTCTTCTTCAGTTGTTGACATCATACTGATAAAGCAAGCTTTGGAATCTCTTCCGCTCCCCCAAAGAATTAACAGCTATGCAGAATTGTTTCAATTTCTCTGCCTTCTCCCTCTCAACTCTGATCTTTCAAAAGAGCAAAAGCATATTCTAGAATGGTACTGTCCTACAGGAGAGATTCTACAATTTATTTCAAAAAGTTTGTACTAGGAAGATTTTTTCATCACACTAACCTTTCTAAAAAAGCACTATTAAAAAACCACAACCATTTTTCCTAAAATTTCTGTGATTTCAGTATTAGATGGAAGGTCCTGCCTTATTGAGAATTAAGGATTACAAACAAAACTAAAGATAAAGGTAGCAGTATAAAATAGAATTCCAGGTACTACAGTTCAGCTATTAAATTGTATCTTGAATATTTATTCACTGCCTATTGTATGCTGCTTTAGTGTCAGCACTATTAAAGCTGTCTGCTTAGCACAAGTCATAGATTTAGACACAGACCTGTTCCTCCACTGGAGCACTTATTGTTTAATTAATGACAATTTATATTGTATGAATTAAATAAAAAAGATGTCACCAAACTGCACTACTAAGGTCCTGCATGCTATTGCCAAAGCATGCTTCATAAAGAGCACACAAAGCAAAATAATGAATTACATTTTTTCTATTAAAAATAAAATAAAACAGAAATATAAATACAGAGCCGTATTAAAAATTGAGTTTGACTTAAAAAAGCATCGGCCCAGTAAAACTCACAGAACTACAATGTACGACACAAGACAGGGATGATACCACAGACACCACAGACATGGAACAGCATGTGTTGGTGTTAAAACTTACAGGCACGTAAACTGGTGGAGCAATCATTAACAGAGACAGAAGAAAGTGGGAAGGCTCTCTCAAGGGTGTCCATGTTACTATGTACACTGCCTGACATGCAAGAGCAGTCACGCTCAGAGCGTCCGCAATCAAAACAACATGCCAGTTTCATTCTCTTGTAGATGGACATCTTGGCTATAACCATGTGTTGGATGGGAGGAGAGGAAGAGCAGCAGGTTAATGGCAAGGTTATATATTTAACAAGGCAGCTGGAAGGTAATTTAAGGGATTTAATACAGGCCTTAGTTTATGTTAACAGTCTTGACCCAGGAAAAAGATGCAACCAGATTATTGATAACACTTTGACTGTACATTAAAAATAGGGCAAAAGATAAATTGCTTTTTATTTCTCTTCAGGCTTATAGGGTGACCGCAGACATGGGGAAGAATTACTGATTACAGTCAAGTATTTGGATCAAAAAAGAACATATTAAAAGCAGAGAATCCTAAGAATATATTTTTTTTTTCCCTTGGCACAATTAATACTATTGAGCTAAACTGAAAAGAAAATTCTAAAGTTGTTAATCCATTTGGTATTTTTTGCCTATCCTGCTTCCTTTAAAAATCAAAGAATTTAATATATCTATATATATGTATATGTATGTATACACATACACAAAACCACACATACACACATATTCTTACATACACACACTCACACATACATATACATTATGCACATACATATATATACATATATAAAAATATATTTATTCTTAAACATATACTAATAATTTCTCTGTATTAAACTGTGCCAAGGAACTCCTTTATTGCAATAAATCACACATTACTAAAGAGTTACAAGATGTTAAAATTTTCTTTAAAAATTACTTTGTTTACATTATATCTTCAGTAATTCAAGTTAACTCTTGACAGAATACCAAAATTTGTCCATATGAGAGACACAACTAATAATGGAAAATATGCTTGACATTAAAATCAGTTCACAAATAAGGCATCACCAAAAGCACACAGAGCATTGGTCCACTGAAACACACTGAAGCAATCATTGGCACGTTTTCTGCTCTAGACTCAAAGGTAGATTGAGAACCAAATAACTGAATGTAGAATTAGGGGCTAATTCCAACAGGAGTGCAGGTTAGAACAGAGCATTTATATCCTTCAGTCATGGGAACGTCCTTGTTATATATTTATATAAGTATACAGCAACATATTTTATAAATGCATGTGTAATTACTATTGTGCAAATTTATTTTACCTGAATCACAGGTACTTTTAAGTCTGAAGAAATGCAAAGGCCAGTTAGATTGTTTCGCATGTTGCCCTGGACCAACACTTTTGGTAATGGTTTAGATTGAACTGACTCAATTATACTAAAAACAAAACAGAACACTGACAGGCAAAAACAAAACCTTAAAAGCAAATGCAGAAAAAAGGTAATGTTTCTCTGGCCTGTACCTTCAGTTTAGGATGTCTTTTTTGCATTATGGTAATGCCTTTTTTTTTTTTTTTTTCTTTTTTCCCAGTTTCTTAATGCCACAGTCACCAGGGAAGAGGGATTGAAATCACTCAAATGGGTCAAGTCCTGTTCTAAGGCCTTGATGACTTGCCATACAGTATACTTGTCAAGCAAGGGTAACATTATGATTGTGGAAAACAGGCATTGAGGGAGATGAATGAGTGATCTCTTCAGCAGCGACTCCATTCCTCTAAAACTTTGCTCACATGACTAACGCCATGTTCCTTTAGCATCCTAGTATGGTTATCTTACAGCTGTTCAGAAAGTCATCATGCAGCATCAGGCTTGTTCATTGCATGGTACATCATTCCTCAGAGCTTGGCTGTTAGTAAGAAGGTTTCCACTGCAGCTTTTGATGCATACACATTCAAACTACACAGAAAATTCAAAACAGCATTTGTTTTCCCATAGTTTCCCTCTAACTCTTCCCAACACTTTCATTAAAATTGAAAAGTTGGGCAGCAACAGAAAAGTGGAAGTCTTTCCATTATGCCTATTTTCTTATTTTCACTTTAAGGAAATGAAAGAAAAATAAAGGGCATTTGTGAGACATGCTAACAGTAGGTGAGGTAAAAGGCAGGCCCATTTTGTTTTCATTATAGCTGTTTTGAAGGACTTTTTCTAGCCAAATGCTGTAGCAAAACACACTGCTCAGAAATTCTCAACTGCTATGTCATTGGTTAGTAACAGTCCCTGGTTTTCATTTACTTGTAGCCATATCTTGTCAGCAATCAATAATAGGATAGGACACATTTATGAAAATGAAAATAAATCATCCTTAAGGGCAAAGAGATTTGTGAAAGAAAACTTTTTGTACCATTTTCATCAGACAAACCAATGAAGTGGGAAATTTAAGCCCTTCTGTTCTATAAGGGAAGGACTCCATGGCGCTCCTCAAAAGCAATGCCCTTTCAGGGACTGTTTTTAACTATTATTATCAGTTGTTCTGGAGATCATGCATCATTTTAATAGTTCACATCATTAACATGCAGGAAACAGGCTTGGACCTGGAAATATAAGTAGCAGAAAGGACTTGCTATAAGGGTTTCAACCAGTATATAAGCAACTGCATATCAGAGCAATACATTTTGGAAAGAAAACATGCTGTTACTCCTCATTCCTTTTAAATGGTCATTGTTACATTCATACCAAATACAATACTTATTTTCTTTTAAATTAAAAAAAAACATGAATTATTAGTAGAGATGACTAGTGACAAGACCAAAGACAAGACAGAAATTATTTTAAATGGTTCAGCCAGCCACACACAAACCATTTCCTATAAAACTTCCATAAACATTAACAAAAAATGGGAATCATCAGAGAGACAGGGGGACCTTAAGAACAGCCTCTGGGTGGGCATTAAATTCACTTGACACCTGTAGCACCTGCATAAGAATCAAGTGATTTCTATTCATAGAAATATTAGGGATGTTGAATAGAACTGTTATTTGCAACTAGTGAAAATGTAAGTTGGGACATAAAGGAAATTACTTCCCTATTTTCAATTTAATACTAAATGGATAAAAAGGAAGAACAGATCCTTCTACTTAGTATGATGAAAATCCCACAGCATTTGTAAAATGAATTAGTAAAAATTTCAGGGGAAGCTATCATGGACATGGAAAACAGACTACTTAAATAATTTAATGACAAAACAAGGCATATATGAACTAGTAATTTTCTGATTTGTTAAGAGCAAAAGGAAAGCAAAACTTCTGAAAATTATTTATGAAATAAATACATACTTTTAAAAACTTTCTTTGTTGCAATTTTCCTCAGAAGAAAATAGCCTTCCATTCTAATAAGGAAGGAATGTGTCTTAGACATCTAAACTTCTAGCAGTACCTTGCTTTCTGATCTCAAAAACTCAAAAAGCCCAGTCAGAATTTCTAGATTGTCTGAATCTGAGGTGTTATTTAGAGTTCACAAACAGTAATGGGAAATATTTTCAGTTACAAAAATAAGCAAAGGAAACTGCAGATTATTCTTTATCTAAAATGTCAAGGTTCACTCCTTTTTTTATTTTTTTTTTTAAGCAAGAAGAACAAAGTATCCCTTCATCTTTATTGATTTTTTTTTTAAACCATACAGTCTACCCAATCTTTGTATTCCACCCATCGCTATAGCAGTTTTCCTTGTGACTGCAACAGTAACAAAAAGTAGATCTACGAGGACATCTAGTGGATGTCAATGAGATAAGAGCTGGTTAAGATTAACTGATTTCTTGACCAGCAAATGGTAAAAAAAGGTCCCATTACACTGAAGAATTGAAACCAATACAGTGGCATTTCAATTCATCAAGTTCTCATGTTCCACACTATGAATAACATAACAAACAGCATTAAAGGACGACCAGACTGATTCGATCGCCTTTTAGCAATGCTGGTTAGCATCATGAGACTGAAATACTGGAAAGGACTTATCCCAGCACGATTTCAGTTTCCTGAAAAATACAGCAGCGTATCTTAAACTGTTTGTGAGAATTTATTTTCTCTTAACATAACAGGAAAAGCTATCTCTCAACTATTTAATTTTTACAGAACAGCTGTAGACCACCAAGTCAGCTTGTTTACTGTCTTGCAATTTTTTGCCATCAAAGGCAATTGGTTGTTTGTTTGCTATAATTCATATGATGCTGTTCTTTGTCAAAACTGTAGAAACAGCAGGTGAACTGAATGAACTTTTTGCCTTCTTTTAGTAGCTATAACTCATGGGTTTTGAAGTAATAGCACATTTATAGACCAATTCATTTTAATTTTCAAATCAGATCACGATTCATTCATTGCCTTACAGAAGACTCTCAGCCAGTGTACCCAAAGCTAACTGCATTTCTGAACAAACTGAAGCTATTGGGGAAATGGAAAAAAGAAGTCAAAACTAAATGAGTTATTATTTTTTAATACTCTCTTAGCATGAAGAAATCTTTTATTTGTTTAGTTATTACTATTTAAACTAATTCCTCTTGTCCAGAAAGGCCTCAACAGAGAAATATATTTAAAATAAACATATTGCTTCAAATAAATCCAAATTTCTTCCAGTAATTTGCCTCAAAGTCAACATGATTCATTATTTTATCCATAGAAATTAGTGTATTTCTGGTTTATTATTAAGTACTAATTCTTATCATGCTGACCTGTTTCACAATCTGCCTTTTTAGGCTACCCCATCTTTCTTCTGTGTCATTCTATTGCTGAAAATAAATCTTTGGAGAAATTTCTGTTTTCTGTTCGAATCCTTTCTACCACAACAGGATCTCAATTCTTTAGTGTAGTTTGCAGGCACCACAATAAGATAAATAGTAAATAATTAAAATCATAATGAAGGCTATCACAATTCCAAAATAGCTAGCACCGTATTGTGCAACTCCAGGAGTGTCAACTTTTCCTTGTTTCTTTACAAGATCCTATGGTGTGTACAGCTGAGAGGGGAAAAAATATCTCAATCCTGATTAAGACTTGAAATGTTATCACACAATAAATTCAGTACCTGGTAAAATGTTAAATAAGTATCATAGCTTCACTTATTTAGAATAGCTGTAGTTACATGGTATGGTTAGCAGCCTCAATCTGGTACAGTAATGCCTCACTGCAGCTATGTAATATTTGATCCCTCTTGCTGTTTGAAAGACCAGACTCATATAATCCCAACACTACCCTATAACCAGTACATTTCTTTGCAGTGCCTGTATTTCTAAGCAGCAAATTCTTTCCATGTCCCAAATGCTGTGTTTGTTTACTTAAATTATCATGACTGTACACACTAAAAGTGGCTGACCAGAGCCTTCACAGATTTTGCACTTTACAGTTGTATGACTCAGACTGACATGAAGTGGTCTATAAAGTTTGCATTCTATATATAATTATAAAGTAAAATTTTACAGCTTAGATTCTGAAAAGTCAGTGTGGCTCTATGCATGTAATTAATTTCCAAACAAGCAAGCTGGGGAAAATAATCACTGTAGCTTGTTTCCTCTTGAAGATATCTGTAGGTTTATAGATTAGAAGTTAGCCACTCCTTTTTATTATTATTTTTTTGCCGATAGGGAGAAAAGAGATAGATAACAGTAAAAGAGTACTGTGTTGTTCTTTGTGTCAGCTACGCAACAGAAAAGAGAAAGTACCAAAAAAACTGAAAAATGGGTCTGATAATGAATTGCACTTAACCAGGAAAACAGTGGTAATTACTCCAGTCTAAAGAATATTCCTAAAAATTAATGAAATATCTTTAGAATCATTTTGAGAAAATGCCATTGCCAAGATCTCATTTTCAAATTGGAATAAAAATAAGGATGTGGGGAAAAAAGGGGCAAAAAGGTGGAAGAGGTGAAAACTGCTGTATTTTCTTCAATGTCACCCTAATCTCCGTGGGTGTAAACGATGAGAAACTTGTGGGTATGACGTCACTGCTACATGCAACATAAATAAAGAACCAAAATACTGAACAAAAATACTCTCTGCTAGAGAAAGACAGGTTGGACCGCACTCTGGGCTACAGGGAACCCATTTTTACTCACAATAGATCACTATCAGTGTGCAGTTAAAATATAGTAGGGGCCGTGTTCCAAGGCAGCAAGAGGAAAAATAAATCAAAAGTTTGTCAATTGTCATAGATTAGAAGAAATTCCTTCAAACACATCAATGTACACATATGTCCCCTCTGGGGTTCAACCCCCACCATTCACAGCAAGCACTGTCACTGGAAAAAATATATAGAGAATTAGACCATAGCTGTTGTACAAAATGAAAGTAACAGGAGTAGAAGGTCATCCAGTTTAGAGATTTCATCCCCAATGTGGCTGCATTTCAAATAAATAAATAAGTAAATAAATAAATAAATAAATAAATAAATGTATTTGGCCCCTTGCTGCAAAAACTACAGTTAAATGGAATAGAAGAGAGATTGAAAACATTTTTAAAAAATTAATATCTGTGAATAAAATTTCCACACAAGTATTTTTCTGGACAATGTGACATCAGCATTCATATGTTATTCAGGGAGTGGGATGGGTAAGGAGAAAGGGATAGCAAAGAAACTGCAAAAGGAAAGCAAGGGTACTTTAATTATCCCTGGTCTTGTGGAAATGTACTGATCTGCCCTGAATTACTAGTATTCGGCCTTACAGGTCTGGACAAATGGCTATGTAGGTCAGACTCACATTTAGACCCCAACAATACCACAAGCTAATATTGAGACAGTATCTAAATTGATGTGCAACCTCAGATGCACTATTAAAGAATGGAGTTTTCAAGTGTCACAGGAAGCTGCATTAATTTTTACATGTAAAGATATTCTTTCACATTTTATTCACCTGAATGTGCAAATATTTTTACATACAACCTTTCATTTAAACTTACACATTTTCTGCATTCAGTTGCCTCTAACTGCTATGTTACTCACTAATAAAAATATATATTTATCATATAGGACTACATATACGCATGTGTGACTATTTGAAGTGTCTTTGAAAATCAAATTGACATACTAGCTGTTGACAGATCAGTTGACAGTTTCCTAATTCAACAGGGAAA
>NW_010304097.1:51928-59717 GCF_000700745.2 Antrostomus carolinensis
ATTTTTAAGACTAATGATTTGTGTAGCTTACAGATGGATAATGTAATTAAGATTTTCAAAAGTGATTAGTGATTTGAAAGCTAAAGCTAAGACATTTTATGTGAATGATAGACTACACTAAAGACTTACCTTTAAAAAAATAAGGTCCCATAAAGGGGATCTCAAGGCTGTCATAAAAATTTAAGAGACCAAAAATCACTAATTACTGTTGAAATTTTTCATTTAAACTTTTTGTTGATTGTCAGAACTAGTGACCTAATGGAATTCCATAATGGTCCTAAATAGAAGCTGTTCTCAGCTGTACTGAGAGCTGCCAGCTATCATGGTACCTGTGACCATATGTGTGTGTATGTAGGAAAGGAGAGGGCAGATGGGGGGATAAGGACAGGGGAGATGATGAATGGGAAATTTAAGATTTTACTCTCATTAGATATTTTTTTTTCTTTTTCACCTCACTGAAAGGATTTCCTTCTTAGTGCTCAGTGCTCACTGCAGCAGCTCTGACAGTCACCTCCTTCATCCTCACTACGCCCATCATTTTGTTTCTTGATGTGTCCAACAGCTTTTAATTTATTGGACTGATACACTGTGACCATGCCATTTGGAACATTTCCTAGTGCTACTCACAGGAGTTGTCACTCTCACCTCTCCATGGTCCTACTGCTGGTAATACATTCATTGTGTTGGTTGGGTCACTGTTTTCTCCCTGGTTTCCTAATACTGAGGAATCAACTGAGGCTGATATTCATTAACATATAATAAAGGGGCTCTTGCCCTTTATACTGTGAATTCCTGATTCCTATCTTTTAGCAAATTCAATGAAAAGTGCAGATCTCACACTAAAATGACATGTCTTTGTGATTTTTTATTGTTTTTTTAAATCAGCACATGTGTGAAAAGCATACACTATGTGAAGAAGGAGTAGAGAAGAAAATACAAGTAAAATAGGTCTTTTTTTGACAGAATCAGATAAAAATAAACAGGTAACACATTTCTCTAACTGTTGGGGAAATTTGGAAAAAAGTTTGGGTTTGAGACTTACAGGCACCCTGAGGCATCTGTAACTGGCTTTACCAGAACTTACTCAGCAGTCTCAATGGCTTTGGCAGCAGTTCAAAGGTCACATTCTCACATGGATAAACTGTTCTCAAACAAGTTTTTTCCAATATGTTAGGCAATGCATACATTCCTTCCACATCAGGCATGCTTTCCATGTGCTTTGCTCTCCTTGTGGCTACTGGGAGGACAAATACCATTTTCTGTCAGTGTTTCAGCTGCTTTCTCTCAATTATACTACTTTGTTCCACACTGCTGATCTTTGCAGGGAGAGGAGTTTCTTTAAAAACTCCAGTGACATATTTTTTCTTTTTAAAATAGTCTTCAGAAATTAAACAATTTTAGGCACCTCTTAAAGGCAGAGAATGTCCAGTTTAGGCTTTCTTCCATCCTCTAAGACAGTGCAGTGATATCATTATGACTGGATCTATGAATAAGACAGTTTTTTCCCTTTTGAAAGTAATGGTAAAATAGACATGATTAAAATCTTCTGAGATCTTTCAATTTACATAATTAGTATTTTTGAACTGAATGATCTTTTTCACGGTGGAATACCATGGAACACATATAGATATTCAGATATCCATTAAGAAATGGATCTCTAAATAATTTTTATATCAATACTACAAATACACATGGGTCAAACACATCTTTGGTCAAAATGTGGTTGTGACAGTTTCTGCAGAATGTCCTTCCAAAGTATATAGAGATAAAATGCTAATTTCTATAT
The DNA here is from genome assembly GCF_000700745.2 of Antrostomus carolinensis. Lineage (NCBI taxonomy): Eukaryota > Metazoa > Chordata > Aves > Caprimulgiformes > Caprimulgidae > Antrostomus > Antrostomus carolinensis. The sequence continues at coordinate 53,715 of NW_010304097.1, forward strand.
ATTTATAAAACCACAGATACAAAGTCTGATCTCAATTCCAAAACTCAATTATTTCTTCACACAATATTTTCCAAAGAATTTGAAAAGCAGACCTAAGAACTTAACTAAATCAAATATTAGCATTATAGCTATGAAAATTTCTAAAAGGATATATGGGACATATAATACTTAATTTCTTCCAGACAATCACTTTCTCCAGTAAAACTGGTCATTTATTTCAATAATAATTTATTTCAAGAGTTATATGATGGAATATTATTCCCTAGTTTCTTCTTTTACAGAACCATGTTCAGCCAGATAGACAAAAATTCTTTACAGAAAAATGAAATAACTGGATTTCGGCATGGTATGAATGAGAGCAGAACTTCACTGTTAGCTCATTCTTAACTTAGCAACTTCCACAGTTAGATCGAGCTTTATTTACTTCTTCAGGTTTTGTTAGCTTTGGACTCTAATGGACTTTTAAATGAAGAAACAGGTGTGAGCAGTGTGAAATGTAGTAAAAATATATGGACTTCAGAAATGCAAATGGCATTTACTATGTTGCTGTGCATTTATTGTGTAAAACATGTAAACACATGTACAGATACTCTTCAAGGCTGAATAGTTCATGAAAAGGAGAGGAAGGGAATAATAGAAATATTACTTACGCCGTTTGCAGCCACATTTTTTTATCCTTTTGGGATCTGTGATGTCATCATGACAAGCCTTGCAGTAAAAAAATGCCCTAGAGAGACAGAACAGAAAAACTGACATATTTCTTAATCCATACAAATGAAATTAGGCCCACATTTCCTCTTGTTGCAGTGTCAAATTAATGAAACATGCCAGCACTAATTTTCTTTAACCTTTGAAAAGGTTTAGACATTTAAAGCAGGAAATATTTGCTGCGAGACCATTAATTTCAAACATAAGACTCCAAATTAATGTTTCTTTTAATATACTTTTATTTGAAAAGTAACAGGGAGAAGAGATGATAATTATGACATAGTGTATCAGTTCATTTGTCGTTCATCTTAGAAAAAAAGAGCCTCCAATGAATTTTGTCATGAAAATATATGTATAATGAATTATCCGTTCTTAATGGATATACCAATTCTTTTTTTTTTTTTTTTTTTTTTTTTTTTTTTTTTTTTTTTTTTTTTCAAAGACTGTCAAGCACCCTGGGCTAATTATTCAGCCTGGACACAAATAGGACTTCATTCTGGATACAATGAGGGATTGTAATGAGACCTATGTGACAATAACATTAGATATACCATTTACAAAAAAACCCCAACCAAAATGAGAAAGGGAAAATCTAATCAAAATAAGTTCCTAAAGGAACATATAAATGAAATAACTGAAATAATCTTGATTCAGACTATTCTTTTTTGTCTTTTATATTGGAATAGAACAGAACCATTTTGGTTTTGAACAGACAAAAGCCAAGACTTGAAACAAAAATATGCAATCAACAAAGTGAAACATCTAGGTTTTCCATTTCATGCTTTTGGTTATGAACTTCTACTCTTGTATCAAATCAAATGATTCACCACCAGATGAAGCACAAAGAGAAGTAAGGAAGTGAGAAAGGGTAAACATTTGACTTTATATATGATTAAAACAAACCCCAATTTAATAAATATGCATCAGACTGCCCACAGGAGAGTTTAATCATGCCTGTCAAGTCAACATGTCATGTAAGACTTCTATGACACATTTCATGAGGATCACACAGTTGGCCTCTAGCTGTACAGTTACAGTTTACCAGGATTCTTGCTGGCATAACAAATTAAACATACTTTTTAACCTGCTGAAATTTCCCTGTACTTATTCATATTCAGGACATGTCAACTCCATGCCTATCTTCCCAACCCTCTCTCATTGCATATTTCTCAATAAAAATTGGCAGTAAGAAACAAAGGTGCCACTTTGCAACCACCCACGAATTTTGCCGATATTGCCACTGTTCACAGATCTAGGATGGTTGGATTGCTACAACAGTATGGAGGTCACTGGAACAGAACAATCTACAGTCCAAAATATAAAAAGAAAAATAAACAATATTAATACACAGCCTCTGAATAAACAGCCTTAGGCAGTTCAACTAGGATGATTGCTATTAATTCTTTTAAGATTAATTAGGGATTGTCCACCACAGGTGTAACTATACTAAAGGAAATGTTCAGAAATATGAACTAGATACTTAATTCAAATAGTTATGAATTTATCTAAGTTATTTTACACCTCTGAATAATGGCCCAGGTAAAGGGGCCCATGAGGAGAAAGGCAGCAGGTCCAGCATATGAGATATAGACCAGAGAATACAAATTTAAATTTGGAGTAAGATCTCACTGAATGCTATTAACATTTGTAAAATCAAGATAGCATGAAAGCTACTGATGGAAGACCTAAGTCCTAAATGTAGCAGATTAATCTCTCTAAGAAACTTCCAGGAAGATTACTCTTTCAGACTGTGAAATCATCTTATTCTTTCCAAGAAGCAAAATGTAAAATGAAAAAGCCTTCTCTGAGCATTTGTATACCTTGCTGCAGAAAGTTTCTGGTCTTCAAAATATACACCTTCCAACAAAAAGAAAACAAAGTGCCTCCAAGGAAATGAGAATAAAATATTTTTCAAACAATGAGTCAATGTCAAGAGAGAAGCAAGGAGAAAATTGCCTCTAATATTTAGAGTTTCTCTCGAATCCAGCTGTAAGACCTTGTATTGAACAAGAATCTGTTATCACAAATATTCCCTTACAGAACATCATGACATGAATTGGACATAGGCAATTTCTACAGATCATGTTTCTGAAGTCCTCTGCAAGACAAATGTCCTAAAGAAGACCTTCAATCCCATGTGCTAAGTCAAGAGCAAATGGCTGAATTGATTACTGTAATAAAATTATTCTTTTATATAATTGGGTTTAACTGAGTGGATTTGAAGTGTGTGGATATCTGATGTCAGTACTAATATGTAAAAGAATAACAAAGATGAAATTCATATAGTTTTTATTACATTTAAACACAATATTTTACATGAAGCTATTTACCTAAGCATAATTGTTTCTAGGTATAATTGTTTCTAATGTGAAAATATTGTTCTAAAAATGCAATAGTAATTCTAGCAAGAAGCGTAATTGAACATTGCATGTTATATTTAATTTTGGAATATATATTTGATAAATATTAACAGCTTTACCTTGAAATTAGATGCATTTTCTCCATTAGTGCCTAACACAAAACTAGAATTATTTAATTTTAATTAAACTATGCTTAATTTTGCTTTACTAAAAAGATCCCTTTTTTCCCCTCCAAAAGACTTCAAGTTTAGAACATTTTTCTGACTCTGATTCAAATCAGAGTGAATCAGCTCAAAAGGGTCAAATCAACACTTTACATAATTGGTTTTGTTAGTTGAAACATATCTGATAACCATTTGCTTTTCACGGAACAGCTAAGAAATGTGGTAAGGGAGGCAGCATGTTTCTAAATGAAGCCTTCTACAGAAAGCAAGGCAGAATTGCAAATTTTGTTTAAGCTTGCTATTAGATAAAAAGTGGTAGATGAACAATCTGTAAATTTTCTCTAAACACATTAATAACAGGCAATTTCTCCCTGTTAAAAATGTTATGCCAGGTAATTTTTACTTACAGTCTCAAATAATTTCATAGGAAAGTGTAAAATGCCTTATAAATAAAAAAAAAGCTAGCATGTCAGTAAAGGAATGTGAAGACAGTTCTGTATATTCGAATGGAGAAAAACACCAGAGAGGAAACGAACTATATGCTGAAAAGCTGTGTACCAGAGGCATTGCTGGATGCAAATACTCTGAAGATGGTGCCAGAAATATGAGAGGACAAGAGGACTGCTGTGCTCTTCTGCATGCTTCACCTGGCCAAAAACTACCTTAGTTATTTCAAGGAAAATAGAATTCAAGTTCTCTTTCTTTAAATGTTAATGGAAAACATGCATTGCTTAAATATTGTTTTCACTGTAATTTAATTATAAAAAGTTTAGGACTTAGAAAAGGTTACCATTTGAATATTTTAACATTCTAAATACATGATTTAGTTAAAATATCTAACCAAGGAGAACATCAAGTAAAAATCAGATTCTTGATAGCATGACTTCAAACAAAAATACAAATTATGAAGAAGTCCTCAGCTGCAAATACTCCTTTTCTTTTTTATTTTTTTTAATCTTATAAACATTGGATAATTGTTTCTTTTAAAAATTCTTTGGTCCTAAATACACTATGATAAAATCCTTTTACATTCAACCAAAGTCTAATACAGCCAAGTACAATGAACCACTGAAGTTGTCTACAACTTCACTGTTTTAGTTTGATTTATAAGGTCATAGAGTATGTAGTTCCAGTAAAGAAAAATTACAAGAACATAAATACTATTCTGCTAATGCAATTACTAAATGAATAGAGTAGCTTGCTCACATCAAATATTAGCTAAATTCTGTGCAAATAACAACTACTCTGAACTTGAAACTCAGACAAAACTGTAATATCTATCCTTTCTCAAAGTAATTTCATTGAGACAAATTAAATCAGAAATCAGATAAAAATATTTTACATTTTCTAGTAGGACTCCAAAAAAACCCCTCTTCATTTCTTTTCACATCTGCTGTAGAATTATTTAATTTCCTTGATACTTAGGACTGTAGCTAAGAAAATGGCATGCACACATTGTTGGTTCACTAGAGTACCAACTCAAATCCCTTTGAGAATCTTTAAACAGGTATTAACAAAAACTAGGTGAGGTGCTTACATGTAAAGAAATAAAATACTATATATTTTAATTTAAAGATAAAAAAAAATATGAATTACCTTTTTACTTCTTTGGCATCACTTGCAATGAAGAATCCTAAAGTACCTTCTTGAATCTTGACATGGTTTCCAGGATTGATTAATATACTGCTCAATGAAACAAGAACAAAAACAACAAAACCATAAGTTTAAATTACTTTAACTGAATATTCCAAAATAGCTTTATTTGGTTCTGTTATAGGGGACCCACTAGTTAGGAAAGGCTGCAAGGATATTTTAAGCCATTCTTCCTTGAAATTTCCAATCAAATAAGTTTCACATGCCGTTGCTTTTTACAAAATCTTAAATTTGAGACAATCACATGCCTCCACCTATAATCACATAATTTAAGTGTTTACATCTGGTTTTCTTACATTTCTGCATTAAATATAGACTATACAAAATAACAAAGCCTCTCAGAAACATGATGTGTGAAACTGAGCTTTTCATCTTTCTTGCTCTGTCATGCAAAGTGGTGAAAAATTCACAATATGGTGAAAAGGGAAGAAGCAGCAACCGCCACTCAAAAACAGTAGAAAATACAATTTATGAAGCTGAACCCTTTGATGCAAATTTTGCCAATTTCTAGTGAAATAGAATGTTAATGGGACCCCTATCTGGACATATAATGTTATTGTTTAAAATAATAAATACACACATACACTCAAGGGGAATGGTACAAGACAACCAGTCACGATAGCTGAAAAAAACATAAAATGAATAGAAAATTTTTAAAACACTGCTATGCAGCCATGGAAGAACAAAAACACCAACCACACTGACAAGAATAGCCTCAGCTATTTGATGAAGGAAATTATATGCTACCAAGGAGTGAGATACTCTCTGTGAAATATCTTTTTAGTTTTCATAATAATTTAAAACTAGATTTTATGTAAGGCAATTTGCAAAGTACCCAGTTAAATATGAATATATAGATAAGAGATAGATGTAAATATATTCTCTGATATGTTTTATTGATGCGTAATATAACTAAGCTTTTGATTTGATAAAAATAAAGCTTGTCAAAAGTTCCTCCTTTATTGTCTTCTATTAAAGCTTAGCCTTTGTAAATCAAAATGAAGTAATGGCACACATATGCAATTTACAGTAAATGAAGACTACTGGCAATTTAAATGCTTGTGAATTTAGCAAAAACTGATTTAGAGAAGTATATAAATATATAAAAATATATATAA
>NW_010304098.1:0-6060 GCF_000700745.2 Antrostomus carolinensis
TTGGAACTGGATGAGCTTTAAGGTCCTTGCACTCCAGACCAGTCTGTGATTCTATGATCACATTTCCATTAGAGACAGGAGTCAAGGATCAGACTATTGCACTGAGCAGGCTGGAGACGAGATGATGAGGTCTATGTATGCAGCTGAAGAGAGCAACCCTGGAAATCCTCCTTTTTTGTGAGGAATAATTGAAAGCAGTTTGTGCTGGTTGTAGAAAACATACTCGCTCTTCTAGAGCAATGAGATGCATCATCTGGGCTTTGCTGACTGTCAGGCTCACTCCCAGCATAACTATCTACGTTATTCCCCTCCTTGCACTGCACCAATCCAAGTTTTGGGGCAGAAGATTGTGTGAAACACATCAGAAAATATTGTTTCCTTCACAAATATCATCGTAGCCTCCTAAAAGAACTAGACTAGGAAGTATTTTTCAAGAAAAAGATCATTTGTAGGCCTAGGACTAAAGTACTGCCATGAAAGAGTTCAATCCCATCCTTCATCACTGTTCCAAAAGTACAGTAACAGCAGGAAGGGGGGGTCAGGGTGGAATAATCATTTGATAACATTTTTAATAGTAAAGCTTTATTGGTTTTCCCTTTGGATTCTCCTAATTATTATGGTGAAATTAAGCATTGTTCCTCCAACTGAACTCTTGTTAATCCTTTTATTTAGGTTCAGAGCTACAGTTCACAACCCTGCAAAAACATCCATCTAGAGTCACAGCTGGAGCTGCAGACTTGCTGGCTTAAAGAAACTAATTTCTTTGCAAGGCAGAAGCAACTGAAAGGTCAAAGGCTTATCTAGAAGAAAATCTGAATTTCACCAAGCTGTAGAAAAAAACAGGACAAAACCAAAACGTATGAACAGATACCTCATCAAAAAGCAGATGTGAAAAAACTCTGGCACATTACAGAAATACAATTTAGGGGGCAGAAAAAAACCCAAAACGACAAGAACAACAAAAAAAATTCAAAGTCTGTCATACCACAAAACAAGTTTTATTTCTTAAAAAGAAAAAAAAAAAGTTTACAACCAGCTTAAATTCAACTCCAATGAACTATCATCAAGAGAGTGCTCAGACTTCACAGCGCTCAACCCCAGCCACTTGCAAGATTTATCTAAAGCCAGTTACAACAGTTCCAAGTGAAAAGCCTGTTCTTGCTTCAGCTTCATTGTCAACTTCTCAGTCCATTTTCTCCCATGTAAGTAAATACCAATAAAAATGTGAAGAATGCTGGAAAATCAGATTTGTCTGGGCATCATGCAAAAATTTGCCACAAATAATAATACAAAGCAAAACTGTGGCTATCAGGTCATCAAGTGTAGAAGGATTTTGAAACAACTCATGAGGCGGAACCTAAAGCATGAGTGTTAACTTGGAAGCTAAAATCTGTATTTTTCACTTTTGACAGTTTTCAAGAAAATACTTCAAAAGCAATTTTTAATAGTTTGATTTTCACAGTATTAAACAAGAAAATCCCTAAGGCAGTGTTTCACAGAATCACAGAATGTTGGGGATTGGAAGGGACCTCGAGAGATCATCCAGTCCAACCCCCCTGCCAGAGCAGGAACCTAAATGAGATCACACAGGAAGGTGTCCAGGCGGGTCTTGAATGTCTCCAGAGAAGGAGACTCCACAACCTCCCTGGGCAGCCTGTCCCAGGGCTCTGTCACCCTCACTGTAAAGAAGTTTCTTCTCAAGTTGAAGCAGAACCTCCTGTGTTCCAGCTCACACCCCTTGCCCCTTGTCCTACCACTGGGCATCACTGAGAAGGAGCCTGGCTCCATCCTCCTGACATTCACCCTTTACATATTTATAAACATTAATGAGGTCACCCCTCAGTCTCCTCTTCTCCAAGCTAAAGAGCCCCAGCTCCCTCAGCCTTTCCTCAGCAGGGAGATGCTCCACTCCCTTCATCATCTTGGTGGCTCTGTGCTGGACTCTCTCCAGCAGTTCCCTGTCCTTCCTGAACTGTGGGGCCCAGAACTGGACACAATATTCCAGATGCTTACAACAAGCCTTAGAGTAGTTAGTAAGTACTACTAGATGCCTCACACTGCTGTTTTACACAGAATGCGTTTAGAGACTTGCATTAACTTGATCATGGGTGCGTGCATTTATCGCCTTTTTAATGATCTCAAAGTTTGACCCATTAAACTGATCAGAAATATCTGTATATCCACAAACATTCACAGCAGTTTATTTCAGCATATTGCACTGAAATGTTTAGCTATGTTTTCTAAAAGCTGAGCATCCCTGACACTTTTTTAAGACCTCAGTATCTTGAATTTTTCAAATCATTGCTTTCCTAATCAAGGAATAAAGAGACATAAAAGCTTCATTTAATGAAAATAATCTAAAAGCAGAGGGGTTTTTTTGCAAGGATAATCTAAGCACAGAAAAGACAGAGTACTTTTAATTCTAGGCTGCATTTTAATTTAAGTATTCAGCTTGCTTATATTTTTGAAAGAGATTCACAGCACATTCTATATGAGAAAATATTATAGCCACGCTGGAAACTCTTACAAACCTCTAAGTGAAACAGCATGAGTAGCTCTTTACTAGAATTGTTAAATATGTGGCAACTATCAGAAAAAAAAAAAATCAAATCAAATCAATTTAAATTAATCTCATTTAAATCTAGAATTTTTATCCATCTAAAGTGAAAATATATTCAATTACATCATACCAATGATGGAGCATCCTCCCTTTGCCATTTCACTATCCATTTATTTTATCCTACTAGTCCATTTAACATAGCTGCCCTTAACACTGTGTCCCCAAAGAGACCCAACTTTGAAGATGATTCAGGTCAGACTTTACTGATTAAAAATTACTCTTAGCACATTGGCATAGGGCATCCTCTAAGGAATCCATATGCAGGAAAGAGCAACTTCTCTTCAGCCTTTGGAGGTTTCCCTGCTACTATTTTCTCGGAGAAGGGAGGTTTCAGTAGGAGAGGCCAAAGGGAGCACAGAGCCTCTCCACAGTGGTGCTGCAGAGGGGGCTGGAGCTGCCAAAGCCACGCAGACCCTTCCTCCCACTACACACTTTGGTTACTTTTAAGTCCTACTTGCTAAGCAGCTTTTTTCCTTAAAATATATTTATCAATATAAATTCATACTCAGCGAACACTGAAACACATACTGCTATCCTGACCTGACAAAGGATGATGCAGTAATGGTGTTCCGATGTTCTTCCTCATCTAGTTTTCCTTAATAGCACTAATTCCCCAAAAGTAACAAATTCCCTGAGCAGGGTCCATCAGGTTAGATAGGTTAGACTGGTCTTTGAAGATGAGCTCACAAGTTAATAAGGTTGTGAGCAGTGAAACCAGAACTTCACACAGAAATAAGAAGGACCCCCAGTAGTAACCTGGCTGACCTCATCGCCAAGCAAAGCCAGAGAATTCTGTTTCTTTCCAAAATATCAAAATAACAAACACTCTTCCAATTAAAAGCTGACTTAATTCACTTACAAAACTCATCATAAGCTACAATGGCACCACCTCCCCCTCCTTTTTAATTTCGTTCTTTTCATTATCATAATCCCAGGTGGCTTTCAGGAAGCCCCTGCAAACTACTCACTCTTACCAAGATGGCCCATTTTAACCGTAGTCCCTTGACAAGAACAGCTAATTATCTAACTTTTCTCTCTGAACTACCAGATAGCTTTAGTTCTATACTTAACTTGCTTTTAGTTTTCAGTAAAGGAGAGAAATTTGCATATTAGGAAATGTCTGGGATGACACAGAACAGAAATAATACCAGTACCAACTGGAAATCCAACGCTCAGAAAGCACCTCAGCATGATGCCTCATGGGGCTACGCAAACATTCAAGCTCGGGGGGATTGTACAGCAGGACTGTCATCATTGATGGTACAATCAGCAAGTACAGTTTGTGTGTGCTGGCTGGGACACGTACCAAAGCCCTCAGATTTTGGCTAGTTCCAGAACCATGAGCTTGGATGGAGTTTGAGAGTATCCATTTCCACGTGGCGTGGTGCACTGCAGAGATGGAGCAGCGAGGGAATCCGGGCTGAGCACATCGAGGCTGCCTTTATTCCTGGTATATACTAGGAAAATACAGCAGCCTTTGAGTAAAGACAGGGGAGATCAACCAAAACCAACCCAAGGCCAAAGATCAGCCAAGTGAAAAGAGTTTTGTGCACAGACATAGGATATTATATATCAAGCAGGCACAAAACACTGGATATTAAAAATAGCAAACATATCCCTTATGAGTCACGCTCATAAAAAATGCAGGCACTTTCCTCTTATATCCTTCTCACTATACTTAAAATTCCAGAGTTTATTACATACACATATTCTACACTGCCAAAAAAAAAAAAAAATCTATTTTCCAAAATATAGTAGCAATGCAAACACGAATGTGTTGTGTTTATTTTTTCCTATGGGTTGCAACTCCCGTGAATAACTGTAACCGTTGCAACATTCACTACAAAAATAATTGAAGAACCCAGACTTGAAAAAATTCTCATGTGCATGACAACACAGAAGGAGTTATAACCTCACTTCTATTTTATTTTTGTTTTTAAAGGAGTCTATTCTCTTGACACAGAAACAAATGGAAAAGCACACAATAGATGGGGAAGAAAACATATTCAAGCTTCTAAAAGGGTATTGCAAGAAACAGTAAATAAGATGCCAAAGAGTAATTTTTATTATTTTTTTGTCTTGTATCTTTAGACAGTTACTCACTTTTAAACACCATCTCTAAAAAGTTTAGGATGTATTTAAAGCACAAAGAAAATACCTTCATAATCAGAAATACAACTTTTAAGCCATATTAACGCTACGAACATATATATACTTAATTAAATTATACTGGTAGCAAATTCATAAGGGAGAAATATCCTAATCCTTGATAAAATCAGTTACTTCAGTGAAGAACTAGAAACAACAACATTATCATATTACCATAGTTTATACTACAGCAAGCATCATCAGATAAGTGTCCCTTGGTACCATCACATCAACATAAAGAAGCCTCAGCATGAATAATAATCAGAGATTTCTCAGTTATACAGCAGTAACTCTCAGGCAGGGCAGTAGGAAAGAATCTGACCAAACACCTGCCACTCCAGAGAGAAAACTGATTTTTGCTGGTGTTAACAGCCATCACAGCTTCCATTTGCAAGGCTACCGATCTCTGAATGTTTTGTGATAAGGATGCTCACGGAATTACTGGAAAACCTTTAGACTGACAAACATGGTAAAATTCTCAGGCTTGAGTTGGGTTTCCAAAACTGCTTCAATCTTCTCATCCCTTAGTGGAAATTATATCAGGTTTCATTTTCTGCCACTATAGTCCAAACCAAGTCACTCCTTGGAACAACTACTCCAATAGAAACCCAAAACAAATAAAAAATCCCACTCCTCTTTAGTATTTGCTTGAAGGTATTTATGTAGGATTTAGACAAGCAAACCTTCCCAAATGGAACTGCAATTTACATCCATAGAACCCATAACATCAATCTTCCAACAATCAAAGACTGTACTATTTTTAGTAACCTGCAGTTTTTGGAGCTGACTTAAGAGCCAGCGCTGAGCGTAAGAGGTCTTGGGAAGCTGACTTGAGTCGGGCTTGTAACGACAGTCTCTAGTTATATTTCACAGAGCCCTGGATCCTCCTGAAGTGGAAAACAAGGGTAACCATTGCCAAGAAAACTACGTTTGCTTGATTTTTCCCATGTAGTGCTGTTCAGCAGTCAGTTAACCAGTCTGGGTTCTGATCAGTTTGTAACACTGCAGTTTCTGTTGCCACCCCCCCGTTTCAGTTTCATTCTATCACTGGGTGAGTGACCACAAGTTATGATTTAAAATGAAGTCTCCTAGCTTGAACAGCTTCTGCCACACAGTCATTTGGCCAACCAACAACAGCATGGACGAGAGCACAGCTGCCTGCTCTGTCCTGGCTGCCCAGGTAGCCTTGGGCAAGTCAGCTTTAGGCTACTGAGCTCAGCTACACATGATCTCCTCACCTAGAAGAGCCCCTAGCTACATCCTAACACCAGGACGAGACCCCCCTGTCTTTT
>NW_010304098.1:6093-12707 GCF_000700745.2 Antrostomus carolinensis
AGCTCAAAACCACCCCAAGTGGGGTGAGGGCACCAGGGTGTTCTGAAGCATGTCCCAATGGATGGAAGTCCTGTAACTTCAGTTCCTGCTTAAACAAAAAGCTCCTTCACCCCAGAAGGGATGTACAGTTCAACCTATTAATGAATATACAGAACACAAGCAATGATGCCTACGTAGGCAAACACTGACAAAGGGTTACAGCTTTAAAGATGTGACTCAAGTACCCTGAGTCCTCCTGAATCATTCCTCTGTGGGATTTCTGCTCCATGGTGACTCTGAAAGAAAGTCTGGACTATCTCACAGCATCTCCCTGTGCATACGTATGCTGCTTGTGTCCATTCTACAATCTGAATCACTTCCTGTCTGCAACTTCATTAACTGGAAGCCTCCTAAAAGAAAGAGGAGGGCAGAATCTAAAAAAAAATAATAATAATTATATATATACATATATATATTTACACCTAGAAAGTGCACAGATAAGATCTTTTTCGTGACCAAGACCAACAGATATTTCAAACATAATAGATAACACCACTAACAGCTTATATAAACCACTATGTATTAATACTAAACATTTCCTTCCTTTCTTCATGAAAGGAGACAATTTATTAAATGGGACAAGAAATAATTTCTTCCTTTTATTTTCATCCATCTTTAGTGCATATCGGTGCACAATTCTTAAGTGCCAATAGTCTGACATGGTATTTAGAGACCTGTGTTCCCACAGACATCTGTAATATCGCTTCAGAATTCTGATTTACAGCCATATCTTAACATCCTCTAATAAAATGACTAACATGGGTGATATACAACAGAATCACAAGCCCTCCAGATACAGACCGGCCTGGGCAAGCCGCCTGAGTGAGTTATCTTTAGTACTGGAAGGAACTGATGAGGCAATTCCTTCAATAACTCAGGGGAAAAAAAACCAATATATATATATATATATACACAGCTTTAAATCCTAACTCACACTTTATCCCACACAGCAGCAGGAGGGTGTTACTAATTGGAATCTGCAGAACATATGGACTGGAATCCATCCCACCATCCTGCATCTCAAACCATACACATTAGAGTTGCTAAGCTTTAGCACACTATTTACAATTTGCCTTGTGAATATATCGCTGTATTTTACATTACTAAAGTGTACGTGTAAAGAAAAAAAGGAAACTTTATTGATGGCAACTAATACAAACACCAGAGATACACAGTGCAAAGCAACCCATGACTATAGTGCCCCTCCACCGAAGCTAAGCAAGGATGGTGGCTCTATGATCCCCTTTTTATATAAAACAGATTCAGAATTAATTAATTTTTTTTATTCTTGCCTTCCCATTTCCTGACTGCATCCTTGTGTAAGAAAGCCTGGGAGCCTTTGAAGCCTCCACCCAAAACAAACATGAATCTCTATAACTCTTGTAATCTTCTGCTTTTTTGGCCACCCAGTGAGAATCTAACAGGATCACTTATTTGAAGGCCACCACAGAATAATATTAGCAGGGGAAAAGAAAAAGAAGATGAAGTCCAAATACAATCATTACATAATATTTTTCTAATGAAATATAAAGCTGCTTTAATCTAAACAATATGTTAAGATCTTTATTAACCAACTTTGAAGAACAGGCAATATTCATCAATTTAGCAGAGTAAAACCAAAACAAGCAGAAACTCTTTCTCAGTGTTTAGACAAAAAATTCTAAAAATGACACACCTCTGAGACAAGTAAGAGGTACTATCCTACTTCTGACACCTCTCCTAAAAGGGCATTCCCTGGAGACATACCAACCTGTGACTGACACGGCTGTTTCTACGAATGATCAAGTCACTGCATCCAGATCTGGGGCCCCCAACACAAGAGAGACATGGACCAGTTAGAGCAAGTCCAGAGGAGGCCACGAGGATGATGCGAGGGCTGGAGCAGCTCTGCTGTGAGGACAGGCTGAGAGAGTTGGGGCTGTTCAGCCTGGAGAAGAGAAGGCTCCAGGGAGATCTTATAGCGGCCTCCCAGTACCTGAAGGGGCTCCAGGAAGGCTGGGGAGGGACTTTGGACAAGGGCAGGGAGTGACAGAACAAGGGATGATGGCTTGAAACTGGAAGAGGGGAGATGGAGATGAGATGTGAGGAAGAAATTCTTTGGTGTGAGGGTGGTGAGACACTGGCCCAGGTTGCCCAGAGAAGCTGTGGCTGCTCCTGCCTGGAAGTGTTGAAGGCCAGGCTGGATGAGGCTTTGAGCAACCTGGTCTAGTGGAAGGTGTCCCTGCTGCTGGCAGGGGGGTTGGAACTGGATGAGCTTTAAAGTCCCTTCCAACCCCAACCAGTCTGTGATTCTATCTTACCCAGAGCACTCTGGATACAGGGCCAGGGTGTTGAAACCTCAGAGAAGCAGGACCAAGCATTTGGAAACAGCTGCCTAAAGTTTCTGGAATCACAGAAACATGTTTTGGGAAGTTCCTCTCACCCCAGTCACTGTTCCTGCTGCAAGTGGAACAGCAGAGCAAGTGCTATTGGACAGGTGACAATTCAGTGCCAGAAGGACACTTCCACCCTTTAACAGAGGATGCCTCCCCACAACTTCAACTGTCTTCACTCTACATCAGGCATGGGTTTAGCAGTACAGCTAAAAAGATATTAGCTGCCCCCTTATCATGATCCAGTACTGTGATGGGCTCCTATTTATCTCACATGGTCACGATATACAACTTCACAACCCTTTTTCTCTCCCCTCTATTCACAATTCTGCGAGCATTTTAGTTTCTAATTTATAAGGACGTTTTTATTCTGAAGGATCCTGCAGAGCTATGTAGATTACTTCTAAAGAAAACATGGATGTAATTCCAGTTTAATTTCTTTTTACTACAAAGTTGTGCAATCCTAGGAAATCCTTCAAACAGAAAAATTACACTTTCATGATTTTTCTTATTAAAAACAACCCATAACTTCTAGGTATTTCAAACCCTCACAGGTAGTTGTTGTGCAGTCATTTATCAACATTCATATGTAGCACCCCACAACTGTATTTCAAAATAATTTAAAAAAAAAAACAAAACAGAAGTACACTGCTATGATATATCATAACAAATTAATATTAATTCTAATTAATGCAAATGCAGAGATACTGAAATAATGCTCACGCTGAAGCATTCTCATAAAAGAAACAGGGAGAAACACTGCTCAAGACATATGGATACACATCAATCTTATACTGGCAGCTTTCTCTTTTCTATCATATGAGAGTTGCAAAGCACATTTCTGCCATTTCCATCAAAAAAATAAAAATAAAAAAAATATGAAAGCAGAAAAATTGACTGATACCTAGAACTCCATGGTCACCCTACAGCACTCCTCCTCAGCTCACAAACTGACAATATGATAAAGGAAAGATTTAGAGAAAAAAAAAATGCACTGTAAGTGATATAAAACTTTTCAGAAAGTTAAAGGAGGACACATTCTGAGAAGAAACACCCTAGATTAAGGCCTTTTAAAAAGATTCTCCTTTTTTTGTGCCTTCTGACTTGATAGCATCTCTTCACAACAGGCAATCCTTTGATCTCTATTTATTTACTGCAGCACCTGCATCCTAAGGCTGGGTTTTTGTTTGTTTGTGTTTTTAGAACTACTAGAGATACACACTAATCCTGTCCTCCAAAGGTCACCAGCAGAGCAGTACTGGTGAGAAAGCTCAGCCGCCTGCTCCATTTTGCTCAAACCTTGCTACTAGATCTTCACCTACATAAGCAGAGAGTCTTTCATATATTTAAAAGCAGATCTATGTCCCATGTCAGTAGGTAAAATGGCAGCATATACCCCAAAAAAGTATTGCAGAAGTGTCCTTACAGTCTCTTAAGGTCCAGAAAACCAAGGTTCTTGAGCAGAAGATGAGAAATACAATTTCTGCAATGAAAGAGCACGATATGCACATAGAAGACAGGTCACATCAAAAGTGGGAGAAAGCAGTGATGTGAAATAGCTGTGCAGAAATGAACACTGCAGTCACAGAACATGTCCTGCAAATCAGGGCAAGGAATATTTGATCCACAGTGAGAACCCTTACGCTATTTCTTTAAAGTGTGAGAACAGTAACAGTATTTCAGAAGGTGCTGGATGTTAAATGAGCTAAAGGTAGGAAATTGCATGTAGGAAGTGTGCTGCGATGTCCTGATTCATGTAGCCACCAATATCAGGATCTAGACTCTGACAGCAGGAAAGAATGTGTCTGCAAAAAAAATCCAGGACCACTCATCCATGCTAAACCTTTGCCCAGGTGGCCAAGAAGGCCAAGGGCATCCTGGCCTGGATCAGCACTAGTGTGGCCAGTAGGAGCAGGGAAGTTCTCTTGCCCCTGTGCTGGGCACTGGTGAGGCTGCACTGCGAGTGCTGTGTTCAGTGTTGGGCCCCTCACTCCAAGAAGGACATGGAGGTGCTGGAGCGTGTCCAGAGAAGGGAACGGAGCTGGGGAAGGGTTTGGAGCACAAGTGTGATGAGTTCACAGCTGAGGGAACTGGGGGTGTTGAGGCTGGAGAAAAGGAGGCTGAGAGGAGACCTTCTGGCTCTGTCTATGTCCCTGAAAGGAAGGTGGAGAGAGGTGGGGGTGGGTCTGTACAACCACGGACCAAGTGACAGAACAAAAGGAAATGGCCTCAAGTTGTGCCAAGGGCAGTTGAGATTGGATGTGAGGAAGAATTTCTTTGCTGAAAGGGTTCTGAGGCATTGGAAGGGGTTGCCCAGGGCAGTGGTGGAGTCCCCATCCCTGGAGGGATTGAAGAGTGGTGTAGACATAGTGCTGAGGGACATGGGTTAGTCGGGGACTGGTCAGTGTTGGGTTCATGATTAGACTTGATGAGCTTAAAGATTTTTCCCAATCGAGGCCATTCTGTGATTCTGTAAACTCCAAATACCATCCAGAGGAACAGTTCTCTTGCAGGGCTCCACCGGGTTTGCAACAGGGTGCAAGGCAAACGGGTACCACATTTTGTAGCCTCAGCTGCCACCACTTAGATACAAATCCCTTGATAGAACTTATTCACACATTTAACAACGATGTTCAAGGAATTATTGGGAAAATAAGTAAGCTGAATACATTTTAAGCAGAAACATATCTTGAACTATATTCCGTGATGCTTAGTTTTTTTGGAAAATTAATTAATACATTTTTGCAAACAGAGGCCATGTTAACATCCATAAATACCTCACTGTGTGAGAAGGCATGGCACCAGGAAAACACTCCTGTCCTCTTTTGTTCCTTACGCTGTCTGCCACCACCATGCTCATGGAACCAGGCATTGCTCTCGCTTTAAGGTAGGGCTGCTCACAGCCCCCTAGTTAGCATATGGAAAGGGGAAAACTTTCCCAAAGGAAACATCTTGAATACATGTTAACTGCTGAGAATTTAAGAAAGATACTCAGTAGAATTACCAGTTTGATTAAAAGCAGAAAAGCCAGAATGTGCACACAGCAAGGAAACAAGGGGCTAAGCTTGTCCATTTCTCACTAAATCTCAATATTTTTATTTTTTTTTTTAAATTCTGTACAAAGAACAGGGAATTCAGCCTGACCCACTTAGCTGCTGCCTCATCTTCCCTCCATCATGCAAGCAGTTCAAGTGAAAATAATCCCTCCTCACTCACTACATATTCTCTATAAAGCAACACATCAGCTGAACAACACACATCATTTCACTGAAGATATTTGATGGCCATCTTTCAAACTGAATCTTCTTTTCTGCTACTGGCTTATATGGTGCTAGATAACAGTTGCCTGGGGTAGGGAAAATTATCATATATATATACCATGAATAAGAATGTCCTTCTGTGAGGTTTTGGCTATTCAAAGGCTTTCCTTCCCTTACCAGTAAATGGAATGTAAAAGTAATCCTCCTCCTCCTCCTCTAAAAATTCTCTTTCATTGAGATATTTGTTTCAAATCCATCTAAAGTAACTAAATCAACCAACAAACCTAAAATAACTAAACTACCATCTACAAATGCAATCTGGCCATGGTCAAACATTTGGTATTTTTATTTGCAGAAGATCAAAAGGACTTTCAGAGTAAAGCACTTTTTCAAAGGCCCTTGGTACAAGCTCGATTTATTAAAACTCATCACTGACAACATTAATATATTCCTTTCTGTGAGATCCAATTCTGCATTCCCCATAGAAAGTACATCAGCTTCTTAAATAAGCAACCCATATAGGCTCGCTTCCAGCTGCTTGTAAACAGATGAGACTGAAAATACTTCAAACCTGGAGGCTGGAACCAGCAGCTGTCTTTAAAAAAAGCATTTGTTTCATTCCAACATCCTTGTCGATATGATAAAAATAAATATTCTCACAATTTGAAAAAGTCTTCTCCTTCCCTGAGTCACAGAAAAAGAATTAACCTTTTATTTGCAGGAAAGCATTCTCCAGTCTTAGACATTAGGATAGTAATAAGAAAAATTCATAAGACACCAACAAAATTAATGTGGATTAAATGAGCAGCTCAAAAAAAAAATATAAAAAAAATAAAGTGGTATGTCTTTGGCATTTCCAAAAACCTTCTCAAAAGAGGAATTCACTGGAACTGGTCTTCTGGGGTACTTAACATTGTGATATTGAAAGAAAATAATAATAATA
>NW_010304099.1:0-10184 GCF_000700745.2 Antrostomus carolinensis
CTTAAAGGTCTTTTCCAACCATTACAATTCTATTCTATGTTTCTGTGGAAGTGGCGAGATGAGCAGTGAGCCCTCATTTTGCAGGGAGCTAGGCACGGAGTGCAGAGATGCTGTTCCCTTGAAAAATTCCCCTCTTCCAGCCAGAAAGCCTGTCCCCAAACTACTTGTTGTTTATCTGGAATGAGACTCACTTTGCATGCTCATTCCTCTTTGGATAACATCCCAATTCTATCCCATCACTTGTACCCAGGCTACAGAGACACTTGTCCCACTCTCTGCTTCACATTCATGGAGATGTGATCAGGGCTTAGTCCACCAGTGTCCCTGTCACACTTTAAAACCCACCTTGGACAAGTCTTCATGCAGGTGCCTGCTTCACCTGCCTCAACTGTCCCACTAGAGTAATGACAAGCGCTCACTTTCCTTGCCAGCTCAGGTGACAGCAGCAGCAGAGCTCATCGCGCCCTCAGGAGTCATTTTGCCCCAGGAAACTGTAGCCCCACTCTCAAGCAATGCAGCTCTGCTCCCTCCCCATGTAGGGAGGACACTGGGCACTTGGAGGTCCTTCGGTCAGCACAAGGGAAACTGAGCAGTACAAGTCCTACTGCATTCCTCAGCTGTGCAGTCCTTCAGATAAAACCTGCAGTTAAATGGCAGCCATAACTTTATGGGAAGATAAGATAAGATAAGTGAGAGAGTTTACATCTTACCCAAGGAACTGTGTGATCTGAGAGAGACAAAAACAAGACCTAGTGTCTTCAAGGCAGCACATGGACACCTGCAAGGCTCCCAATCCCACGCTCACTCCAGAGCGAGCGAGAGGATGATTTACACTCCTCTGCTCCTCGCTGAGCTATTTACTCTATTGGGAATTTGTCCTGTTGCCCCACTCCACTCCCCACTGGAGAAGCACCAGATAAAACTCAGCTCTGGCCCACAAAGGACCTTTGCTCAGCAGCTGAGGGAGCACCAGGGGCTGTTTTCTGTCTGCAGCTCATTGACCTCCCCCCGTTAGCCAGCTGGGGGGCTGGCTGGATACAGCAGCGCCAGAGTTTATCCTCTAGCATCTTTTACTGAGACCATCTTGGTACCAGAAAGATAGGAAGGGTGGGCAGAACAAGTACCTTATGCTTGAAGACTCCACTAACACAACATGGAGGTTCCCGAACCCTCGTGCCAGTGCCCCACGGGGCTGCTGTGCCCATGCACACCCCTGCCCAGCACACGCGTTGAGAGAAGCATCCCGGAAAAATCCCTCTGGGTATCAGAGTCAAAAGGGACTCCTTTGGTCCGGCCCATTGCTTCCACGAGCCATGAGACTTTCCTGCAGCATCTCTCTTTTGAGCTAGGCTCAGCCTGATAGAAAAAAAGCTATTCTCAACTTAAAATGTTCAGTGATGGCAAGTCCACTGCCATACTTGGTAGTGTGTTTCAGTAGCTGAATGCACAGATAGTTGAAGCATGAGCCCATTTTCCAGACCGATGCCAGTTTCTATCCCTGGCTCTAGCTGAGGAGCTCCTTGCTACAGCCACCTGCAGCCAGGTATGTTCTCATGGACTGCGGCCAGCTCCCTCCTCACCTTCCCTGCAACCGGCAGAGCTCTTTGAATCTTTTCATCTGCAGTATACTTTACGTTTTCCAGTCAATGTATCTATTGCAGCCCTGATTTTTCCAACATCCTTCTTGCCCTGGGGCACTAAATCAGAGCATACTCTTTTAGTAACATCCCACCTCCACAAACACTTGGTGTTCAGCCATTAGGCTACGTCTTGGCACTGGAACAGGACCCTCCCTGTGTAACCACTATTTCCCAGGATAATCTCCTATTTTTGCTTCATTCCATCTTCAAGCCAATCCTGGTCACTTCCTGTGCTCTGCCCCAGGTCCCCTCTTCCCCAGCCTGGCTGTCACTGCTCAACTGTGCAGGAGGCAGTGGGTTGCCCATGACCTCCCAGAAGCAGCCCCGTAGCCACTGTGCTTGCCTTCCAGTCCAGTGCATCTCTACTGACTCCTCACCCTCACCTTTCACTGGAGGAGGCCATTTGCCTCCAGTTCCTGATGGCCTTCCAGCACTTCTCTGAGCTGCAGCAGAGCTTGCAGGGTGAGCCACACCCTTAAATCATGTGAAGATTTAATCCAACAGAATCCAGTGCATCCCTTTGCAGAATGGTCTAATATGTAAATTCCCATCACAATGAAAAAAACAGTTTCTTCCTGGATGAACTTACCTAATGATAAGAATTTATAACCCAGGAAGCCCCTTGAGTTTTAGCACAAAGTAGCTTGGAGTACATGGATTATTCTAGAATACTATCAAAGGCAATAGTTCAATTTAAAGCAAATAGCTGCCAGACTCCTGCTGTGTCCCACACACCTGACATCACTCCCTCACTGGAATAAAAGCTATTTTGAACTGTTTTCTTTCACACAAGGACAGAATCCACTGAGATGCTGGCCACCAAACTAACAGATCATGCTGCAGAAAAGGCACATCTACCCCAGAAAAGAAACACCAGCCTGTAAAGCACAGTGACCAGGACAGGCACTTTTTAGACTTCAGAAAACTCTTAAATCAGGGTAGTGAAATGATACACAGCTGAAGTGTGTTGCCATTAGCAAAAAATTTGGAAAACTGCATCCTTCGTGAAAGAGCACAGTGACAGAGATGAGCTTGGCTAGAAGAGCAAGGCATTGGAGAAGTGGTGGAGCACATGATCTGCCCCAACAGCTCTAGTCATGCACTACTTATGCTGCTTTGTAAATCTACTAAGGCTACAGATTTACAAAAAATTGTCAGGGTTGTCTAATACAAGTTGAGCAGAGCTTGTTGACAGATTCTGCTAAAGAACATCACATCTTTCCAAGATGAGTCCCACGGTGCACTGTGTAAAAAACAGTTGTCACTTGTCTGTGATGTCATTTTTTAAGACGGAAAAAAAAATTACTAAGTTAAATTATCCTCTCCAGAAACTCTAAAGAACAAGATAGGGGGTTTGGTTTGGGTTTGGGTTATAAGGTCTCTCAAGTTTTACTTGCAAAACTTTTAGGCACTTACTGTCCATTCTCCAGGTCTTTCACGTGGCACACAGATGCTTCCACCACGTCCTTTGGGTTGTGGTAGGGATTGCTGGCAATGGGATGCTCCTCGAGATGATAATGCCGGGCAGTCCCATTGACTTTGTAGATCAGGGGGCTGGCTTTCCCGTTGGGTGACATCTCCTCTTTGCTTCTCTCCTTCTCAGGTATCACAACTTCAATTTTCACTTCAACTGCAGGAACAAAAAGAAAACTTCATTCAAATGAAACTGCCAGGTTTTACTGCCATTCTACCTCTCCCTTCTTCCCTGGACCCCAAAAGGGGCTGACAGACATCAGAACAGACATTTTTTGTTGGCTTGTATGGAAAGAGAAAACATTTAATATCATACTCGGCTTGATTACCCAAGCCCATTATTCCACTGTTCTTTCTCCATCAGGCACCTTTGCATGCATGAAGTACATATTCTTGCAAGCAAACATTAGTCATGGGTGCAAAACAACCCCTCAGTCACAGTTCCTGTCCTGTTTAGTGGAAAACAGCTTCAGGCAGCTAAATGTGAGGCATGCCAAGGTCTCTAGGGCTCAGACAGACTTCAAAAAAACCTTTAATTGTTTGTAAGTAACATTAACTGAAAGAGAAAGCCAACACTGCATGGTGTATAAAGCTGCTTCATTAGATGGAGACCAATTAATAAGGAATTAGAAATATCCAAAATTGTTTCTGCATGAGGTTTTCCACATAGGGTGAATCTTCAGCATTACGTGAGAAAAACAAGGATTGTCCATTTTACTTGAGTGTACACCAGTGAACAGGTTTGACAATAAAAGCATCCCTGGCCTGGGGACCAGGGGACCCAGCGATACACGGGAGCTGCTGTGTCAGTGTAGCACATCTCCCAGATCATGAGAAGGGACACCAGAGTCAGAAGGTCCCCTCGTCCCCACCACCACCCTGGGTGCTGTCACAGGGCAGTGATGGAGCAAGGAAGCCCTTGGCACAGCACAGCCAGGGAGCTGCCCCTCTGTCTCCTCCTGCCCTCCCGCTGCCAACCAGGATGTGCTGCCAGTCCTTGCGTCCCCATGCAGGGACAAATGGGAGCACAGGGGCTCTCCTCAGCCACCCGGGTGAAAATGTGCCTCACCGTGCACCTACCCACCACCCCGTGCCAGGGGGAGCAGCCTGGACACAGGAGCATCAGAGGAAGTCAGTGATGAGCTCTTGCACGATGAAGTGAAAGCACCACTTTAGTTCTTAGGGACTTGACAAAACTAAAGCCATTAATATTTCAAATAAACCCCAGGGGAGTTCTACAGCAAGCCAGGGGGTAAGTGCCAGAGACTGAAGAAAAGTCTCAAGCAAACAGGAAATTGCTGAGCTTTCTCCATCCTGTAAATGTCATGAACAGCAAAACCTGTGCAGAAGATAAAAATTAAAGCTCACGACCTAAACAGGTTAATGAAAGGCAAAGAGATGATGAGCCCTGCAGCAAGAAAGGCTCTTGCCAGCTTCTTCTTCAATAAATGATGCCATTTATTGCAAGTCCATTGAGAGGATGATGGAAGAAAAGGTCAAGGAGAAGGTCATTCATTTAAGAAGGGGGAAAAGCACATGGCCATGGCCATCCAGGCACTGGAGGCAGGCGGTTATTCCCAGATTCCTGAGAGTTTCTGCTTTCTGTGCCAGCTCAGGAAAGCAGGGGATGGGGCAGCTTTTCACCAAAGTGCCAAATCCCAGGAACAGAATTCACTGGGGACTCTGACAGACAGATCCAGTAAAGCAATTTTCTATGTATCCACACTGAACCAACAGAAAATGTGAATTTCTGTTGTGTTACTGCAGCTGACAGCTGCAGGAGTTACTGCAAACCAATAGGCCCAGCACCATGTATTTAAAAAGAAAAGTGTTGCCATGAGTAAATTTGTTCCTGGAGCTCTGCAGAAGCAGCCCAACTCCCTGCAGGTCCCCATCAAAGAGGCCACTTCCCATAAGCACTGTTTTCCTATGTCACTTGGAAAATCAGACAGGGATTTTCCAGGATAGAGTTAGGAAATATAATGAACATCCAACATAATGCTGGTCCCTGCGAAATACTTTTAGTCAAAGAAAAAGGAGGATCATTCCACAGGATCACACAGTTGATCAGACATTTATCTGGAGTGAAGGTGTCTCCACATCCTTGCAGCCAGACCCCGGAGCTGGGCAGCTGCTGCTGCTGACCATGGTGCAGGATGAGACCAGGCTGGTACCAGTGATGAGACCAGGCTGGTACTGATGATGAGACCAGGCTGGTCCCACTGAAGCCAGTGGCTCCAAGCCCTAATGGTGACGTTGATACCGGTGAATTCTCCCTGCAGGCAATAATCCTCCGTCTCTCACTTGGCTGGATGCCCCAGAGCTTTGTTTTTCAAATTACATTTGGGTCAGGTGAGCAACCGGAGTGCTTGCTGATCCACAGGCATATGAACCTCCAGGGATGAGGATGGAAATTTAGCTCCAAGCTCTTCACTTCTTTCTCGGTCAGAAAAGCATATGCAAAAAGCAACGGGTATCTGGTACCGGTTCATGACAGTGTTCCCAGCTGTCCCCCAATCAGCACTCACTGACACTGCTGGACAAATATCCAGAGGAAAAGAAAACGAGGTATTAAGACTTCCCCCCTCCTACTTTGGGCCTCACACTTCACCACTTGCTTCCATGGTGGGCAACTCCCACTTGCCCCTCCCCAACCCTTTATCCCCCCTTCTCCTCCTCCTCCTTATCCCCCTCGGCCAGTGTGGGGTGTCCCTCTGGCCAGAGATCTTCATTCCTGAGGGATGATCCCTCCAGGAATCCAGGGCGCAGCACCACCTGAGCTGATTCACCAAACTGCTTCAGTTGCCATCAGGGAAAATGATATTTAAATGAAATATTTATAAACCCAAGCTGAATTCTGAAATCCGATTGGCACAGCATGACTGGGTCCAGCGCGCTCCATCCCTTTGACAGCCATTTTCTCTAACTGCTCAAAGAGGTTCCTGACCTTAAAGCAAACTGTTCAGAAAGTTTTAGGCATGTGCCTACAAATCTGTGTAGTTGCCACCACGGTCACACAGCAGCACTGCCCTGGCCACAGCAAACCCAAGCTGAATTCTGAAATCCGATTGGCACAGCATGACTGGGTCCAGCGCGCTCCATCCCTTTGACAGCCATTTTCTCTAACTGCTCAAAGAGGTTCCTGACCTTAAAGCAAACTGTTCAGAAAGTTTTAGGCATGTGCCTACAAATCTGTGTAGTTGCCACCACGGTCACACAGCAGCACTGCCCTGGCCACAGCGGGTGCAAACAAGGGTGAGAGCCACAGCTTCCAGGGGAGAGCAACTGCTGCTCTCCAAGCATATACACATCTGGAGATATGGACATAGATGATATAGATAGATATAGATATAGATTAGATATAGATATAGATATAGATATAGATATAGATATAGATATAGATATAGATATAGATATAGATAGATAGATACAGGTACAGATATGCCAGCTTGCCCTGGCATCACCTATATACATATATATATGTGTGTATGTATGTGTTTTTGTGCGTTCATGTAAATTTTTAATATAGATATGTATTTTATATATATACACACACACACACAGATATATGAAGAGCCAGGAGGCCAGGGTTGGAAGTATTTTATTAGAATATACAAAAAAGCAGATGAAAAAGCTGAGCATTAGCAGGTGCTAATACCACACATCCACATACACCTCAGCACCGCCAGCTATTAGTATTGAAAAATCTTGAGTCAGGTCCCCAAAATCATAGAATTGCTTAATATACAGACTCTTGTCAAGACTAGAAATTAGGGCAATTAAATGACCCCAGACTTCTTTATCCCAATATGAATCAGTGCCCTTCTAGAGGTTAAATTTAACCTCAGGCTATCAGGCCATTTAAGGTATCGTACTTAAAATGGTAGAAACGAGGAAAATACTAAATTAATATGACAGTGCAGGGGAAGAGACAACTGGCACAAGCCAGGAGTTGGGCTGAAGCTGAGAGTCTGGGTGAGATTAAGATGCCTGGCCACAGGGGATGGAGGAGCTGGGCCGGCGGATGGAAGAGCTGTGGGTCTGCCTTCCCCAACCACAAAACCCTGCCATGCCTCAGGCTTTGCTGCTTAATATATACATATGTATTTTTTATCTATATATATACACACACATATATTGTAGTATTGCAGGCACAGGGCAAATGAGGACTGAGGGCAGGGAACAGCCTTGTACTGGCTGTACAGTGCCAGAAACCCCAAGAGGAGTGGGAACCAGTAAAGCACCAAGGGAAGTGGTGATGGAGGGACCAGACAGGTGTGGAGGGCACAGCCAGAAAGGCCAGGTCACTCCAGCGGGGTTTATTTTCCCAAAGCCAGCACAGTGTAAACCCACTGCTGTGGGACATGTTTGGGGTCTTGCTCCAGGCATTGTCCGGGCTCATCTGCACTGCCTCTTGACTGCAAACCCTGATGACAACTACTTTAGGTGGCCTCAGAGAGTATCCAAACCATTTCTATTAAAAATGACAGCACTAATGACAAAACCATCACGTCAAATGTGCCCAGCTCTACGCTCCCTCTCTAGAAGCCTTGTTCAGCAAATGCCATGCTCCTGGAAACCAGGAGGTAGGACTTGCCAGCCAAGCCTGGAGGGTCTTCAGAGCCAAGCTCAGCAGGGGACACAGCCCACAGCACCCTCTCCAGCAGTGTTCAGCGTCCCTGTGAAGGGGACACGTTCCCTGCTCAGAGCCTTCCCTCCATCCTCTGTGTGAGGGCAAAGCTCACCCACAGACACAGCGTGCCGTGCCAGAGCTACCGCCCTGCCCCACCACCCAGTGCTGAGCCCAGCAGAGACTGCAGAGGAAAAGAATCCCAACTTGATGGGTTTCCCAAGCCTCTCCTCCACCTGGTGCAGAGACAGCGCTGCGGCAGCTCCCAGCGAGCAGGTGCTGGGGCATGAGGGTTCCCTTTACCCGTCATCCTGACCTGGCTGCCTCTCCTGCAGCGGGTGCTGGGATCCCACGCAGACTGCCAGCTGGCAGCTCATTGCCTATGCATCACGCACCCAGAAAGAAATCCAAGAAAAAAAATATGCTGAGATGGAGAACTGGGTCTTCAGAAGAGCATCCAGCATCATGGGATTGCAGCACTGGAGATAACAGAAGATTACTTCACTGCTTGAACATAAGCTCTTAATTAAACACTTAAATATCAGGATGGGGTCGGGCACTGTAGCAGCAGCCAAACTTCAGGACTGGCCTCCAGTACAGCCAGCACAGTTATTTACTGTTGCAAGACTCCACTCACCAAAGCTCTTGTACTGGTGGTCTCGTCATCAAAAGGTCTTCCTGGCACAGGAACACGTGTGCAGTGTCAAGGTTACCTCAAGAAATGCTGAGGGTGCTCAGGGGGACTGAGAGTCTCGCTCAGATGTAAGAATGGAGCAGATATAAGATGAAGATATAAGATGGAGCAGATAAGGACGTCGTGTATATCTTCAAAAGTGTCAAAATAAATTCTGTTTACTCCAGGCTGCATCTGAAATATCCCCTTCATGTTGAAACAGCACAGATGGAGAAAATAGCTCCGTTCTGTCCCTGTGTGATTTGCTTCTCATTCGTACATGGGACAAGTAGATATTTAGAAATAGGAAATCCACTGCTTAGCTCTCACGGTGCACAGTTCCCACAAGAAACAGGAATGAAAAATATAATAAAAAGGCTGTGAAACTTCTTTGCCAGAACAATCAGTACCTGCAAATGCATCTGTTTACCTCCCTGCTCTTGCAGGTTTTATAACCACCGAGATGAAGCACTGCAGTCAGGGGTGTGCTAACCAGGGGCTGGGGAAAGGCTTGTCAAAAGCCTTTGAAGACTGCTAATCAAAACCAGAGCTGCAGAGAGAGCGTTACATTCCAGGATGGCATTTTCAGTCATTTGGCCCTGCTATGCAAACACAGCTCGAAATGAAAATCTGCAGTTCAGGAAATACGCCTGCAGAGCGCTTTTATTCCTGCACTGCTCCAAGATTAAACACAATTTTGCTGATGGTATACAAAATAAAGTGGAACTGCCAGCAGAGTTTGTTACAAGTTTCATCAACAAAGGCATTTATTCCTGGATGTGTTTTCACCCCTTCAGCATTTCAAGGAAGTATATAAACAGCATGGGTTTTCATGAAAGAAAATATACAGTTCACAGTGCCCAATGCCATATTACCTTGGCACTGCAATGACCCATAAAATATTCATAGTACAGGTCAAGGGCAGAAAACCACCTTCATTTTCTCCTTGTGCCTTGCAAAGCAAACACAGAGGACCTCACTTGGTGGGTCGGAGATATGACTTGTATCGCTTCTCTGACTTTTCGAGTCCTTCAACCTGAAATCCCCACTGCCTGAGGCAATGAAGACAAATTGCCAATAAAAGGTCCCCAAAGGACATTTTTCCACCCAGGAAGGCTCCATATCGGGATGCTGACTGATCTGGTAGATCAGCATAACTACCTGACTCCTCTTGCCCTTGGGCACAAGCAGGTAACAAGGACGGGGTCATCCTTCAGCTCCCTCTTAGGTGGCTAAAACAAGCTGCAGGATGGCAACTCTCCTCAAAGGTAGCTTCGGCAACGCCGACTGCACCAGCCCCCCGTGCACCAGCATCAGTCCTTGGGGACCAGCTCTGGGGCGATGTGGGTGCTGCTGGGTATGACGAGCCCACGCGACCATGCGGTGCCTGCTCATGCTCACGCTGCCTAAAGGGGCTCGGGACAAGGCTCAACACTGACATTTCCACACCAGACCTCTCCCAGTCAGCCACTTTGCCTACGGGGCCTGTGCTGCAGCCCCTTCCTCTCCTATGTACGCCCACCAAAGTGCAATGAGCAGGGAGCTCATTCAGCCCAGCCGCAGCAGGAGCACGAAGGGCACAGGGAACATCCTTGATGTCCAAGTGCCTACAGATGCTTTCCCCACCAGAGGCAGCACACATGGATAAGTTTTGCCAAGAAAATAAAATCCACAGAATGGAGCTGCCCCAAGACCTGGCCTGGGTGGTGGGACTGAGAAATGACCCCCAGCAGCACGACAGGCCTGGGGAGGAGTGGCTGGAGAGCTG
>NW_010304100.1:0-8656 GCF_000700745.2 Antrostomus carolinensis
TGCCAGCGCGGGGAGGTGGCAGCGGTGGGGGCCCTCGCACGGAGTCCTTCCCTGGAGAAGGACTTGGAACGGGAAGATCGCGGCACCCGACGGCGAGTTCGGACCCCGTCCGCATCAGCCCCAGCGGGCTCGGTCCGAGCTGGGACATCGCTGCCTGCCTGGGCAGGGCTGCGGGCAGGGAGCGAGAGCAGAGGGACGCCGGCGGAGAAGGGATGAAGGGAGGTGGGTCACAGCTCAAGGTGAAAACCACGGTGTGGAGAGTAGCTGGACGGCGTTGGCGGGAAGGGGGACAGGTTTGGGACTGTAATGAGGCAGCCGTGTGAGAGTAGAAGTGGGAGGTTGGCAGGGACCCAGGGCTGGAAGCATCCATGGAGGTGGGCGTGTATGGAAATGAGACGGGACAGGACAGTCCCCTGCTTGCAGATACAACAGGAAAGACATGGGGATCCCACACCGTGTAGGGGGTGATGGCTCAGGACTGGGGGACCCAGCAGATCAGTATATGGGATCTGGGGTGGGTCGCTGAGCCCTGGGAGGGAACTACGTCCTTGAAATTGGCTCTACCTCTACATCCCACTCAGCGAGAAGTCCTCTGCTTTCTGGGCTAAAAGCTGCAAAGAGCTGCAGATCAGACCTAGGTCGGGAACCCTTGAAGAAATAAAGAGCTGGAAGCTTTGCCTGGGAATACAGTATTAACACAGCGTCTGCAGTCGATGGGCGCTGCATTATTCATTCCCAGCCTGCCATTGCCTGACCCTCCTGCCTTCCCCGGGCTCCCGCACTCCCCACACCGCCGTGCAAACCGCAGTCTGCTGCAGAGCTCGGCCTTGAAGCGGGAGGAGACAGCCGGAGCGGGGGTCGGCTGCCGAGGGGCCTGGGAGAGATGAAAGGGAGAGGGAGGTGAGGGTGCCTGGCGAGGGGAGGAGGAGGAGAAAAGGGGAGCAAGTGTGTGGATGCAAGAACAAGTGTGTGCAGTGCAGGGTGGGTGTGGGGGGGCGGTCTGCTGCTCCTCTTGGTTGAGGCTGAGCAGCAAAACATCTGTGTGGCTGTTCTCCCACTGAGGGGGACTTGAAAGCTGGAGCAGGGTTAAACTGCTTGGGTTGGCTGCTCTGAGCAAGCAGACACATCAGCAGGGTTGCCTGCAGAAGCCCAGGGCAGAGGTGTGCCAGTAGCGGGGAGCAAGGGGGTGCACACACATCGTGCTCAAAACAGCAGTGATTCAGTTTAGGGACTCAAACCACCTGTACCGGAGCCAATCTGGCTGAAGCTTCATCTCTTCCAAGTTGCAAGAGAGGCTTGAGCACAACCTTCTGCCATTTCCCGATTGCATTCCCCATTTCCAAAATACTGCTGGTTGATAAAGGGGAAGGATTTGCAGCACTGAGGGCCTGCCACCTCCCAGAGGAACTCTGTATCATACTTTATCAGCAGGCTGAGCTCGGGGCCTTGTGGAGATGGAAAATTAAATAAAATCAGCACACAGTTACACTACCAGCTGCTCTAACAAGGGCCGGCAGCAGCCCTATGGAAAACGCATTTCTCCCCTGTCCTCTGCATCCCGTAAAGTCCTGCAACCCTGGATTAACTTCCATGTTCTTCTGCATTTGCTCTGGTTCAGGTTGGATGTGTTATCGCCCTGCAGCTCGCTCTCTGACTGTCTAACAGCAGGTAGCGTTTTCAGAGCAGGTCTTTGTTGACGTGACCCAGTGCTCTGGCACCCAAGCACAGCACACCCTCGTTTTGGAGGGTCATTTGGACTCATTTGGAGTCTGTCCCCGGCTGCAGGCAGCTGGTACTCAGTTCAGCACGTGGGCAGACAGCAGGACACACATGATTTCCCATCTGGAGCAAAACCAATGTAAACAAAGCAATGCTGAGAGATGCTCCGGACCCACTTGTTCCTGCTTGAGTGCTAATCACTACCCCAGCACAGCTGGGAGGAACAAATCCAGAGATCCCAGCCTGCTGTGTGCTCTCCATCATGCGAAAATTGCAGCTGATGGAGGAAAATCACAGGTTTCTGTCACCTGCTCTGCCCCTGGCCTCAGCCCCAGGCAGACACAGACCCTCTTGCCAAGCTGCTGGCCTCTGCTGCCTTGGCTTGCCTGCTGCCCAACAGCCTCCCTGGGGGAAGATGCAGCTCCCAGGGCAGGTTTGGGAGCACTGCAGCAATGGGGAAATCCTTAGAGCTGGTCCTGGAGATGAAGCAAGCCTCACACCAACACCCAAGAGTAGCAAGGGGAGAAAGGAGTACTGGCACTTTGGCCAGCCCATGCCCTCTTTCCCAAAGCAGGTGCCAGTGGCATGGGTTGCCAAGGGCCTGGGAAAGCTGCTTGCCTCAGTGGGGAATTACAGCCTGAAGATCTGCTTAGGTGATGCAGCCAGACCCACAGGAGAGGTGGAAGAAGCAGATGAACTTGGACATACCATCAATGCTACATGTCCATCAGGAGGAGACAGCAAAAGCTGCAGTGCTTCAGTGCCAGGACTAAGGCTTCAGGGAAGACACAGCAGAGTGTCTGGTCACAGTGAAATCGGATGGGGAATGGGTTTGCAGCTTCCCGATGAGAAAACAAGAGCTGGACAAATATCCGCTGCACTGCAGGACACCTTTAATGATACAAGAGCTGGTTACCAGTGCTGCTGCCAGCACGCTGCAACAGCCACAGCCTCCCGCAGCCTGCAACACCTTGAGGACTCATCCTGCTTTCGGCAGCGTGTGGCTCAAGCCTGTTCCCCTGGCACAGGCACTTGGTCATGGGCAGGGAGTGTGCCAGTGGAGGTCTTCGCTGGCCCCTTAAGGCAGCGCTCCATGTTTCCGTCCAACCTCGGTGAAGGCTTCCACACAGCGGTCAATGTCCTCGTCACTGTGCACAGCTGAGATCTGGACCCGGATACGAGCCTTTCCCTTGGGGACCACGGGGTAACTGAAGCCAATGACATAAATGCCTGGGGAGGAAATGTATGGAGAGTCAGAGCAGGCTGGGAGGGAGGGTGGCTGAGATGGTAGTGGGTGACAGAAAGGCTTTTGGATCCTCTCTCCCTTCTCAATAACCTTTTCCAAGCTTCAGGGTTTTCAAGTGGCATGGAAATGAGGGTCAGGGCCAGTGATGGGGATGGAACCCAGCATGGCAGGACAAGAGGGCCAATATAGAATGGAGCCAGGCTCTTCTCAGTGATGCCCAATGCTAGGACAAGGGGCAATGGGTATAAGCTGGAACACAGAAGGTTCCGCTTAAACTTCAGAAGGAACTTCTTTACAGTGAGGGTGACAGAGCCCTGGGACAGGCTGCCCAGGGAGGTTGTGGAGTCTCCTTCTCTGGAGACATTCAAAACCCGCCTGGATGCCTTTCTATGTGATCTCATTTAGGTTCCTGCTCCGGCAGGGGGATTGGACTAGATGAACTTTCGAGGTCCCTTCCAATCCCCAACATTCTGTGATTCTGTAAACCCCTCAAAAGAAAAAGAAGGTGAAGCCAGCAATGGCTAGGGGAGACCAGGACGACATTTGCAGCTGGAGGGTACAGAAATAACAGATTTCATGCAGGAACATCCTCTGGAGGAGGTAGGGTGGTGGCACCACCACCAGCTGTCCCTTTTCTCAAGGCATGTGTCTGCATCCAGAGCTCCTCCCCCCGATTCACCTCTGTTTAGCATGTCCTCAGCCATCACTGCGGCCAGCCGAGCATCCCCAAGCATGACAGGACAGATGGGGTGGTCTTTCCCCGAGATGGTGAAGCCAGCTGCTGTCATCTTGCTTCTGAACCTGGTGAAGAGAACGAGAGGATGAGTAAAACCTTGTCACCCCTGTCCTTGGGGACAGCTGCCTTGCTTTCCCCCATGCGCCTTGACCAGTGAGGGCTGGGTGTGGTTCTGCTCCACCAGGCATCTTCTCTGCAGGGAAGGGACCTCTCTTTTTGGAGTGACCTCCTGACACTTCCTGCTCAACTCCAGGTGACTGCAGCTGCTTGAGGGGCAGATGAGTCCCAGCTCGCAGAACATCCAGATGTGACACATCTGCCCACACATCTGTCTAACACACAGAGGCACACCCTGCAGTTTCCCCTGAGCACCCCCTGGCTGTGACTTGTAAATTGCCTTCCTGGCTATCGCTGGGGGCTGGGTGTGTGTGGGGGGGGTGTGTGTGTGAATAAATACACACAGACAACTCATTCCTAACAGACCCCTCCCGCTGCTCCCACCCCAGCATGGCCCTCACCGTTGGGTCTTGGCAGCCATGGACTGTGCAATGGCATTGCTGTCCATGAGCAGGTCCAGGGCCTTGGAAGCACAGCCCACCACGGCAGGGGGAAGGCTGTTGGAGAAGAGGTACGGGCGGGAACGCTGGCGGAGCAAATCGATGAGGGGTTTGGGGCCAGTTGTGTACCCGCCTGCAGATGGAGGAAAGAGAAATGGACAAGGTGCCCCAGGGTGACCTGTTCAGAGGGGGGCCCCTCGATAAAGCCAGCCTGTCACCTGAGTACAAGCCAGACCAAAAAAAACCCACAGCCGACATCTTTTACCAAGAGTTTCTACCCTGACAAATGGCAAATGCATGGAGAAGATGAGAGTGGAAGGAGCAGATGGCAGGACCTCCCTTGACCCTGCAGCAGGGTCCCAACCTGAGCCTCATGCCACCAGTAGGAGAGGACAACAAACATTTGTTGCTCTAATGTTACACAGAGGAAGGAAACATCAAAGCAATGCTGTGGATCTCTTTGGGGCATGGAGTGCATTGGACAGGAAAATGCCTTCACCTGCGGCTCCTCCAAGAGCTTTTCCAAGTGTGGAGTTGATGATGGTGACTTTGTCCATTACTCCCAGCAGCTCATCAGTACCCCTGTAGAAAAAGGAACATCACATTATCAGCTGTGCCAGCATGAACTAGGGAAGCTGCTCTACACCTGATGTCTCAGGGGAAACAAATTGCCACCAGCCAGGTCTCTGGTGTGTCCCCTTCTGGTGAAGGAAGAACACTCCCCTGTGGTAGTTCAACCCGAGTGTTGACCTTTCCTTGTCTGGGATCTGCCAAGGTAAGAGCATGGGTTCTTCATCCCTTACAGATGGGATACCACTCAAACTACCTACACAGAAGTTTAATAGTCCAAACAGAGCACGAGCCATCGATGTAGGTCTTGCACACGCCTCTGACGTGCCACACTATTAGCATACACCAGGGAAAAACAGTTGCCTGTCGCCGATGTCCTCTGAGGTGGGCTGTGCATATCACTGATGTGCTGCCCTAAATGCACACAGGCCTAAAGCACCCGTGCCAAGGTCTATGCCAGTGGAACCAACTGGACATGACAAACATGCTCTGCAGCTTCACATCCTCCAGCCCAAAAAGGCAGGACAGGGCACGGCCACCCAGCTCTTGGCTCTCTTGAAACACAGTGCTGTAGACTACAGCATCAGGTTCACACTGAAACTAGCACAACTCATTAAGTGCTTGGTAACCGTTCCCTCTTCCTCAAGCTGTTGTGCACTTACACACCTCAGTGCAGTCAAGCAGTTGTTTTTGCAGCTGGTGGGACCAGAGAGCCCACTGGGACAGAGACAAGGTCTACCTCAACTCAGAGGGTGGTTACCATGCCCCAAGGAGGGAGATTACAAGACAGACAGACCATCCTGTTTTCTTCCTTATGAAGACTCAAATTTGAGAAAGCTCAGCACAGTTACAAGGTGTGGAATACATTAAAGCTCAGCACAACCACCTCCCTTGTTAGTGATGAAGTGCCACCAGGATTAGCATCCTTTCTCTTAAAAGGTGCCTCCTGCACCACCACTTTGACCCACAATGAAAGATTTGCCATGGCCTTGGTGAGAAAAAGAGGCAAGTTCTCTCACTCAGTTCCCACTTCTCACCCATTTCCTAGCTTTATGTGGACTTGCCAGCTTCTCACATGAGATCTGCCCAGAGAAGAGAGAGCTGGGAGGGAGCTCTTCATAGAGTGACTTTTGTCTTTTTCAGAGATGGCTTTCTCCTCTTGTCAGCTCCTGCACTATCATTCCATCTGAGGAGAGCCCCATTGTTTGTTCCTACAGATGTTGTTTCACATGGGTGTCTACCAGAGCCAAAGGACTATGCACTGGAGCACTTGGTGCTCATGTGCTTGAACAAAACAAGCATATTTAGCACCTGTTCTCAGCAAACACCTGCAGCAAGTGCACTGCTTGGCACCTGGATGATCTCCAGGGATGGAGGAAAAAGCTGCCCTGAGGGAGCTCATCAAAGCTAACTTCACAAAACCCCCAAGACCCAAGCATTTGAAAGAGACAGCTGAGAGGAGAAGGATTCAGAAATCAGGAAGTCCAACTGCTTGCCAGGAGAGGCAGATGAGATGGTCACACCAACCCTTACACACAGAGAAGTGCCTGTGGCACTGGGATGGGTCAGTGCTAAAGTATCTCCTTTCAATCCCCTCAAGTGCACCAAAAGGGATATATCATCAGGAGGGGAGGTCTGAGGCAGAGGTGGGGTGTAAAGCCTTCAAGGGTGGTTCCAGGAGTCCTCACACAAAAATACATTGGCCATCGCCACCATTGGCCCTGCCTCAGAGGTAACTGGGGTCAGGAGGGAGAAACGGGTAAAACAGCCCCTTACCGGCCATTGGGTCCCAGGAAGCCTGTGGCATGGCATTCATCGATGAAGACCAGAGCATCATACTTCTGGGCCAGCTGGCAGATCTCCCTCAGGGGTGCGATGTCACCGTCCATGGAGAAGGCACCATCGGTGGCCACCAGCCGCAGACGATGTTTCTGTGGGAGGGAGACCGGCACCCCCAGGGGTGAAGATGTCACCCTGAGGAGAGGGGCTGGTGAAGGAGACTGGGACATAGTCCAGCTCCTGTAGGGAGTGGATATATCTAGCCAAGATGGGGGGTTTGCATTGCAACCAGCTGCTTCTTCACCTTGCCTATCCATCCCTGCCGGTGTCTATCAGCAAAATCGATGGTTATTGCAGGGGAAAAGGCAGAGCTCACCCATCAGGGCTGGTTACTGCGAAGGTAGCCCAGCTAAATGACAACCCTTGTGCTGGGGTGGGAGCAGACCTCTGTACCTGCGCATCCTGCAGCTTGGCCTCCAGGTCCTGCATGTCCATGTGCTTGTAGCGGTATTTGTTAGCCTTGCACAGGCGGATCCCGTCGATGATGGAGGCATGGTTCAGCTCATCTGACAGCACCGCATCCTCTGGGGTCAGCAGGGCCTGGCCGTGCCAAACAGAAAGAATCTTCCTTTGATCTGGGGTGCCAGCTCACTGAGATCTTCCAGCATCTCTCAGTGCAGAGGACAAGGATGTGTCTGACTGCAGCTGCCATGTCTCTCCTGGCACTGCTAGACTTTCCACTTTCCTCCCCAGCCACCCTGTCCTCCATTTTCCTTAGGCCAGGCTCTTGCCTGTGGCTTCTGAGCTCCAAACCTCCCTCCCCTTCCCTAGCAAGCCTGGGGGATCACCCCTTCCCCTTGCCCATGCTTCAAGGTTCGGACCCTCCAGGAAATGGGAGCCCTCCCCAAAAGCTGGAGCTGGCTGGGGAACGGGGAGGTGAGGGCTGATTAAACAGCTCCACCTGGCTCCCCCAGTCCAAGGGCACCAAGTCAGGGTTCTCTACCACCAGTCACTGCCATCTTCTCTGCAGCACAGGGCTCACATCAGTGCCTCTGGAAGGCACAGCAGGCAGTCCACCCTCACCTCCCTCCTCCACACACAACACAAGAAAAGCCCTACGAACCTCAAAGATACCGGCGTTGGCATCAAAGCAGCTGGCATAGAGAATGGCGTCTTCCCGCTGGTGGAAACGCGCAATCTTCTCCTCCAGGTCCTTGTGTATGCTCTAAAGAGAAGAGAGGAGCGAGTCCCACTGGTCAGGCAGCACAAGTTCTCGCTTGCCCGCTGCTGTTAGATGCTGACTGCAAGAGGAGAAAACAGCCAGGTTTTATCCAGAAAAGGTGTGCGTGTGTGGGAGAAGTTAGTTGTGTTCAGAAAGCGTTTGCCAACGTGGCCCTAAAATGTGGTTATGGGTTTGGATGCCAGAAGCGCAGCAGGGAGACTCCAAGCTCCCCACCCACGGGGGAGCAGCTCTGAGTTTTCTTTGCACTGGCTGCACTTTGCAACCAGCTGGGGCTCTGAAAGGGCTCCAGCAGGGATAAACTGGGGTGGGCTTGACAGAGCTGTTTCAAGTCAGGCTTGCTGTAATTTTGACCCTTAAAGGAGGGAAAAAGCCATTCATTTTCTGAATTCACAGGGCTATTTTGTTTCTTTGCTCTCTGAGGGGTTGTAACCGTTTCAGTTGGCGTATGTCCAGATCTTTGGCTAGCAGGGAATCAGCAGGACTTCTGTCTGTTCAGGCACGTGTACCTTAGCATTGTGCATGCATACGAGTGCCGAGGTGGGAGTCTGAGCTGAGCCCCTGAGAAAGGTGGCCCTGGAGCAGGGGGGATGCTGCCCCAGTACCTGAGTACCACAGATGAAGCGGACAGAGCTGAGCCCAGCACCGAACTTCTCGAGGGTCTCCACAGCAGCACGGATCACCTCAGGGTGGCTAGAGAGCCCCAGGTAGTTATTGGCGCAGAAGTTGAGGATCCCTGCGGGAAAAGAGAGAGAGAAGCGTGAGCGTTACACCGGGGGAAGAGGCCGAGAGCCCTCCCCGCCACCCCC
>NW_010304101.1:0-8428 GCF_000700745.2 Antrostomus carolinensis
GGTATCGCCCCGGTGCCCCTGCGCTCGGGCAGGGCCGGGATCCCCTCCTGGAATCAAACCTTCCTCCCTCGCAGGCTGTAAGGTCGCTCGTCTCTCTGCAAAGGCACGGCTTCGTCTTGCAGACGTGCGGCGACCGGCATGGTCGGCGGCTGGGGATGCAGCGAAAGTAGCACTTGCAGTAATTCTGTGGTGATTGATGGGAAGGTTGGGGACAGGGTGTCTTAAAATGCATCTTAATGGGGAGCGTAAATGCTGCTTTCTTCTAGTTGTTAACTACAGTTCTTTTATGAAAAGCATTTATAGTTATTGGAAGAGTTCAGCTATTGCTCACAAATTGTTTTAATGAGTGGCTATGTACTTGAATTAAAATATCACTAAATTAGCACTGTCCTTTAAAGCTGTATTTTTTTTTTCATGTTCAGGAGAAAGGGATGCTGGAGACAGCGTTCAGTTGTGCTTAGAAATCCTGTGATTCAAATACACTGGAAACTTGAAAGCTATTTTGCCTCTCTGTTGACGTAAAAGAGCCTTTGCACTAAAACTGAAAGATTAAGGGAACTGTATTTTGTCTTGGTGCATGCGAAATGTTTTATCTGCAGCCAACTTTTTACGTCATGTTGGTGCTTGTTGTGGGCTGTTCTGTGGAGCATCTCGAGCACACCTGCTAATCTCTACAAAGCGAGACCGTATCTTAGCGATGGTTGGAGCTAACCTGTAAATGCAAGAGCCAGACGGATCTAGAGAGGAATGGGCAACCGAGATGCAGGCATGTTAGCCTAACTGTTAAGCCTGCTGCGGAATTCCTGAGCAGGACGTCAGAAGAGCCTTCAACTGCACTTACTGAAGAGAGAAAATGCAATTTGAAGTCGCTTTAGTTAAGAAAATGCCTCTTCAAATTAGAACCGAGTTAGTGCTTCTGAGATCCAAAGTTTTATGCTTTTTTTTTTTTTTTCCAGCTGAACTTCTGACCTCTTTTCAGACTAGATGTGACATGCCCTGGTTTTAATGCCAAAGAGGAGCAGAAGAAAGCTCTCTTCTGCAAAAGTTGTGCTTTGTATGCAGTAGAAGTCATTAAAATAATGAGAACTGTTTCTATTAGCTGTCCTTCATTTGATGTTTCCTCTTTCTAGGTTCCTTTTACAGAACAGGCCCCCTCCCTCCCCCAGAAGGAAAAAT
Source organism: Antrostomus carolinensis (assembly GCF_000700745.2). NCBI lineage: Eukaryota > Metazoa > Chordata > Aves > Caprimulgiformes > Caprimulgidae > Antrostomus > Antrostomus carolinensis. The sequence continues at coordinate 1,177 of NW_010304101.1, forward strand.
TCCCCTGAGTTGGACCACTCAGTGCAACTGTGGGATTTTTTTGTTTGTTTTATTTGCGTTATGTATCTGTAGCAGGTACCTGCAAAGATTTGCTAGACAGCTGATGCAGGAACATATGCAGTGGCATTTATTGGCAAGGACGCAAGTCCATTTGGGATCTCATTAAAATCAGGAAAATCTGCTGTGCATGTGAAAGTCTGGGCTAGGGAAGTGTTAGAATAAACCCAGCTTTTTCCTTCTCTGTGGTTCTGTTGACTTCCTCTCTGTGGCGGAAAATCGGGAAGTTGGCATCTGGGATTTTATTGGGACACCTGAGATTGTTGTGGGCTTTTTGTTTTGATTTTTAAAATACACACAGTTTTCATAGAGCTGGGTGGTTGGCTTGCAGAGGAGAGTTTACAAAGGCTGCTTGGTTATGACCAAGTACTATTTTTCCTGGTGCAGCTTTGTATGTGTACACATAGGCAGGCAGGCGTGGCGATGGTCAGTGGAGTAGCTACGGCGTGCCGAGTGCTGTAGGGCATTTATCCCAAAGAGCTTGCGCTGCTGGCCTGCGGGGTGTCGTGACTGGTGACCTGAACTCTTGGCTGGCATGATGGCAGGTGTCTGAGGCCATGGTGAAAACGACTGGATTTGTTAGACCTGCTGGTGAGAAGTGAAGTTAAACCCTGTACAAGCTGCCTCGAGTTTGAGTTTGAAATCGATCCCCCTGCGATGTTCCTGTGGTCTGTTTAGGTCGTTTATTTCGATCTCTGAAATTAATTTCTGACCATGGTGCCCCAGAGGGTAAGGAGCACGGCATGGTGTCTGTACCTTTTCGGTTAGATTGTTGAGGCCTGGGATACAGCCCGAGTAGGAACGTGTACTCGTTTTTGTAGTCTGCCTTTTATGATCCATGGATGAAAAATCTTACGTAAACACCTGCTTCTGTGGTGTGTCCTTCTCCTGTAGTCCCTAGAAGTCTCCTTTAAAAGCTGGTAGGTGGGTTTGGGGGCTCTTACCTGAACAGGTTTCGTAGCATAGCATTATGCCCATTCTTCAAAAAATATAAGGCAATTTAATAACAAAGAATGTTGTATGCAACTGAAATTTAAAAGTTAATACTTTTAATTGTGGCTATCATTCTCTTGATGCATTTTATAACCAAAAGTTTGCTATTTTGTCTAGATCAGTGGTGTTGCTTTTTGTGTGGTCAGTTCTTGCATTATAGATGGGAATGGATTTAGCCAAAACTTGCTGTTTGATTGTGCTGGCTTAATTTCCCACAATTTTTGTGGGAGCTATAGCTAAGGAAACTCGGTGGCTTTTGAATTGCTGGGTAGGGGAACCCTTCCTCTGAAATTGTGTGCTGTTTTTCTTTTCTGAAGATTTGAAGTGTTTATAACACTTGAGGCTTCGTGTAATTGGAGACTTAAATGCAATTTTGACATACTTTACTTAAAATGGAAACTAACAAGTTAATAATAGCTCTTATTGGGGATATTTATGTAATGGAAGCCAACAGATGCTATTTGCATCTCCAAGAGCTGATGTATAAAATGTTATGTCAGGGCCCTGGCAGGTTTTGTGCTGGCGGAGGCTGGGTCAGGTGGGAGTGGGAGATGCCTGAGATCTGTAGGGCTTGATGGCACCTCTGAAGAGTGAGATAACTGTATGAAATTTTGCATTTTAGCACACAGCTGATTTTAACTTAATGCTGCTATTTAAAATAAAAAAGAGGGGGAGAGGTGATTTATATTTATCCGCTTTAAATGATCAATTACACTGTCACTTCAAAATGACTTTATCTTCTAGCTACAACTGCGCATCTGATGTTCAGAACCCCTAAAAAGTGTGTGTATAGATACTATTTTTATTGACACTTCAACTTATTTCAGCTATAAGATGGTATCTGACAAAGAAGTTTTAGAAGTGTAACATGACAGCCTGGGTGTTGACTTCTGAGGAGAGGTGTCAGACCCACCCGTTGCTGTCTCTGCCTTTCCATGTCTGTGCGATTACCAACCACCTTCCTGCTTCCCTGGGCTCTTCACTCTCTTGTATTTATTTACTTACAACTCACCCTTCTCTAGATGGCATCTGAGCTTTTCCAGCGTTTTAAGATCTTATTTCAGTGTGTAGGAGACCAAGAATTTGGGGATTAGAGCAGTCTGGGACGTGTGATCTTGGGCCTAACGAAAGCTCTTGTGTTTGTAGAGCTATAATACAAGCTTTACTTGGATTTATAGAAGTGGAAGAGGCCCTGAGCTGCGAGCACGGCTGCGGAGGCTCCGCTGGCAGTTGTCAAGTTGCCCTGTTCAGAGAAGCAGGAGAAGGTGGGAGGAGAAGCTCATGACTGCTGGTGCTATTTGTTAGAACTTTCTCCTGGATTAAATACTGGGGTGCTTGCCTTAGCTTGTTAAACTTTGTTTGAAAACTTTTGCAGTGCTTTCCTTCTTTAAAGTACACCTGTTACAGCATTAGATTACAGAGCTGTGTTTCTTGCTTATTGCATTGAATGCTGAACATAACATACCGTGTCCTTAATGCCTCCTTGTGTTTTAATTAGAGCTGTAGGGATATGCTAAAAAACAGGTTTATACACATGCCTGACTGGTTGCTAAAATGAATATGCCTGTCACACGGTCCTGAGGGAATTATGTGTTATTTCGCTAATCTACTGACCAGGGCTTCCCCTCTCCCCGCCTCCTTCTTCTCTCTTTCCTTTTTTCCCCCTTCACTCTCAAAAATTACTGCTTGAATGTTTTCTGAGGGTCTGTCACATCTGCTGACTGTGTGGTGGCCTTTGCTGATGAAAGCCTCAGGCTCTTGTTGGTGTCCCAGAGAGCAGTTTCAGGCGTGCGCAAGTGGTTTGATGCACAGCGAGTCCAGCAGCTTCCCAGTGGGTGAGTAGACGCTGGGATGCCTGGGATGCTCCGCAGGGAGGGAGGGAGGGAGGGGTGGTACCCTGCTTACCAGGCTGTGCAAAGCGAAACTACTGACCAGGAGCATTTATTGCCAGTAGTTAATTCAAAAGCATTTTTCAAACTGTGTTTTAAATTTACAGGTAGTTCATGTTTTGGAATGGGCTGTTGGGTAGGTGGTCAAGTAGTGGGAGGAAAACTTCTGCATAGGACATGTGCCAGATCGCTTTTAATTGCGATATATAGTTTATCATGTAATACTGGATGACTGAAATTCTTTACATTGCAGTTAAATGATGTATCTGCTACAAATGTTAGAGAAAAGTTTTTTGCTAAAGATATTTTGGTTGTTAGATTGATGCAGTTTGGTTATTAGGCTGATACAGTAACATGGGTGTTCACAAGCACTTGAAAATCTTAACTGAACTCTGAGCTTTCATTTGTACCACCTTAAAAATAGGAGTATTTGCTTAACAGACCAGACAATTTTTAAATAACACTTGCTTTAAAGAGCATGAAGATATTGAGAAAATAATTATTTTTAATGCAGAAATATTTAAATCTTCCCTACATATCGAGTATAGCAGAATAAAATGTCAGTATTTTCTTTCTGCTGCAGCATAGAAAACCTTAGATCTTGAACTGCTGGATACAAAAATATATAGGAGAATTGTATATCCTGACAAGAGGGAAAAAAAAAAAATGTACCTAGCGGGTTTACTTGCGTTTTTAATTCTCTTTATTGTTCTCCTTTTAACTGCTTGTATTTCTTTCATATTATTCTACTGTTAATTTGCAGGCTTTGATATCAAAGTGGCTGTAGAGGACTCGTTGTTTTAAACAGTGCTGTGTCCCACCCAGACTTTGGCTTTAATGAAGGGTAAAAAAAAAAAAACCAACCACAAAAACCAAAAGCAAAACCTACAACCAAAAAAACCCCCCAAAACTCATGGAGCTGAAATACGAAGTACGCGAGTGAGTTACGGAGACACACAAGAAAATGGTAGGCTCGGCAGTTATCTGGTGAGGAGGAGCCTCAGCAGAAGGAGAGCCAGGAGTAATACCTTTTCCACTTTATTAGTACTTACAAAGGAAGAGGAGTAACAAACTTGCACTCATGTTCCTGCTTTCATGCAAATAGGCTTCTTTCCCAGCAGGTAATTGACTGAAATAGTGATAACAGGTGATTACTCCACAGTGCAATGTAAACCTTGTTAAATGTTGTTTAATAGGAAGGAGAGGAAATGCTCATTTCGAGCAGAGAAAATAGTTTTTTGTGGTGTTTTTCAAGAACCACTGACCAGTTGCCTCACAAGGGAAAGGTTACTGGTCGTCACGTTGCTGCGCTTTGGTAGTGTTAACCTTGTTTGGGGGAGTTCTAGCAACTCTTCAACTTCAGCCTAATTCGAGAGCAGTTGTGTTCTCTTGCAAAAATCAAATTGACTGTCATTTAAGCAACTGAAAGGCAGATACTTAAGCCTGATAATGAAGTTGCAGTCTTCCTCGTGTTAACAACATAATCATTTCCAGCGTAGCATGAAATGAGCAATCTTAAGAAGTAAGTGAAGCATTTTGCCTGACAAATTTGAACTTGCAGCTCTTCGACAGAACGTGCTAAGAGTGAGGGAGGAACTAAGAGGTTGATCTTAAGACAAGGTCCTTGTTCATGAGCAATAATATTGTAGTGGCTGTTGGTATACATAGGAAGTAAAACTCAATCCTACTTAATGGTATTGATTCTTCTATGGAAGATACTTTTGTAAAATATTTTGTCCCTGCTGTGGAAATTAATTTCCTGCACTTTCTGTGGTTAGTGTTTCTTCACATATTTGGGCCAAAAAAGAAAAGAAAGGTGAAAAAACCTGTAGGATAAAATAATTCCAGATTTTAATGTAAATAGAAATAATGCAGGATGGGTTTGTGTTCTCTTTGCAACTGGCATCCATCAATTTGTGTGGTTTTGGTTTGGTTTTTTGTTGGTTTTGTATTTTTCAAGATCTCATGCTTTAGTTTCCCAGTGACTTGTGAAAATTTTGAAAGTTTTTCTTTGTTCAGGTATTTTTCAGACGTTTAAGTGTGTTGAAGTTGGTAGTAAGCGTATTTTTTATGAAAATACATTTTTATGCAGCTAGCATACAAAGAGTTTACTTACAGTGGCAATTGAATGGGATTTTGCCAGTGACGAGCAGGTTACATTCCTGTATGCTTCTGCAATTTTGATGGAGATCTGACTTGCTCTAGTCAGGTCTATGGGCCTATAGAGAGGTGAAATGGCTGTGGTACAACTGTTGTCAAATATAAAGACTCTGACCTCAGCTCAGTGAAAGAGGAGGAAGTTAAAAATTACTTTATGTATCAGTACTTGGTGGATTCTGTTTTTCCTCTGTTGCTTAAAACTGAATATGTGTGGTTCTTTGCTAGATCTGACATGCAGTGTTTCCATTTTTTCTTCCTCTGTAAATGCCATAAAACTTCAGAAGGTGGGACGTAAATTATTAGGAAGCTTGCACTCCTGACAATCAGCTCAGTATCAGTCAGAGCCCCGTGACTCTCGTTACATGGATTAATCTGGCTGATGTGCTGTCTTAGATCCTTCGTTTGGCGTTTTCTGTGTAGCCCCTGTATGTAACAGCAAACAGGGATATGCATGAACTGTGGTGGTTGAAGTCTAATGGCTTTTGCAGGTGCCATTTCATTTTCTTTTCAAGATCATTGAAATAAATTTGTTTTCAGTGCATTTGCTTCTATGTGCTCGACTTCTGCGTTTCAAACAGTCCACTTTTGAGGTATGAGCGGGTGAAGTGTTGGAAAAATCATCTAAAGTAAATTTAAAAGAAAAAAATAAAAAGCCTCAAGTGCACATGACAACTTGAACGTGATTTATAGTTCCTACTTATCTCTCCCAGCCGTGTCTTTGATGCCTTTGTAGTCTCCCATTGGTTGTCTCCTCTTCTCTTTGCCTTGACTTCCCAACTTCCTCCTTATTTTAGAAAACAGTGTTTCTAGTGAGTCTTCTCGGGACCCTGTAAATCAACTAGGTCAAATTAAATTTGTCTCCTGTCCCAGACTCCAGACAGTACGGACTTCCAGATTATCCAGCCTGAAAATATTTTGGCAGACCTTTGGGGAATTTTTTTAATAAGATTTGTGTAGTTTTGCTAGGTCTGATAAAGAGGGGCTTTTCCCTCATCAGTGTTTTTGTGTGAGGTGGTGGTTTTTTTGTGGCTAGTACATTTGTGTGGGTTTACATATGCATATATGTAAAAGCATCATCTGCTGAAAAATCAAGTTGTATTTTTTAATATTCATAGAAAAGAAAGCATTCATGATGTAACACTTTTTTTCAGTGAACGCTTGTATTAATGTGATGGGTATTTTCCTTGTTTATTTAAAAAAAAAAACCTTCTGTGCTTTTATGGCTGTACATATGTAAGTTGTGCTTGGTTAAGCAAGTGGAATCTGTGTGTTTGACTTCAAGTAAATACAATTGCTGATGTGGTTTTGTACAGATAATAAGTATGTTTCAAAAGCAAACTTACTTTTATGTATCAAGAGGAACCACTGGAAAAACAAGACAGTGGGGAAGCATTTATATGGTGCAGTAACTCTCAAAACACTTGAAAGTAACCAGGATGCACTTGTTCTCAGATCCTTTTCTAACTGTTTTCTACCCTATGATAATTTTTTTGGTCAAAATGCTTTTTTCCTTTCCACCTTGAAATAATTTTAGGGAATCTATATTGAGCTCATTCTATCAAAGAAACGTACTTTTCTAATGGTTTGAAGGTGTTGCACTAGTGTAACTGTGTTATAGTGATCAGACTGGTCATATACATTTAATTCTGAAGAAGTGGCCTTGCACAAGGACTATGGAAGCTGAGCCTGCTTTGCTCCCTTACCAGACTTCTTTGGCCATAATAAAGCATCTGTTGATCTATTTTCCAGAGGTTTTAATGCCATGCTAGGTTACTCTGTAGCACCTCTGTCTCTTCACGAGAGCTTTAGTCAGTCAGAATTGTGAGTTTAACTGCATGATGGCAATTCTCAAAGGAGAAAAAGCTCAGCTCCACTGTTTGCCTTCTTTGTTGAGCTTTCCAGGACTGATAGGATTATAGAAGCTCTTGTGCTTCAGGTAGACAGAAGTGATGTAAAACTCTTGGGGAGCAATCCTGTTAGCAAGTTGTCGTCCCCCCCCCTTTCCTCTCCTCTTTCCCCTTTGTGTCATTGACGGGGTTTGGTAAGTGTAGCACAGGGGACCTTGGTGCTGCCTGTGTGCCCAAAGAGTAGAAGTACCGGTGTGTTTGAGGGGCAATGTACCTGCTAACCTCATGAAGTCCAACAAGGCCAAA
>NW_010304102.1:0-4773 GCF_000700745.2 Antrostomus carolinensis
ACCAGCCAGCTAACTGTCCATCTCACTACCTATTTCAATCAAATATGAAATAAATAGTACAATAAGAAATGATTGTTTATTTGCATGTACTTGGGTATTCTCTCTGTAGTACATGCAGCTTAGGTTAACCAGTCAGGTGCTCTCTTCATTATATCTTAAATCACTATTTTATATTTTTTTCTGATATATAATGCAATGAAACACACAAAAGAAGGCTTTTAATGCCAGGCCAAAAATGGAGGCTAACTTTAAAGCTGAAAGGCTTTGCAGATAAATACCACAGATTCTGGTATATTATCATGGTAAAAAGTTAGTGCAGATGCAGTTTATACAAGCAGGTAAACACTTTTGCCACTATGGTTTATTCTAAGCATTCCTTGTTTCTGCTGTCCCAGGTTAAATACATCAGAGTAGCTAAGCACAGTTTTATGGGTGGAACTCCATTTACTCTTGGCAATTTTAACAGCACAGCTATTCCAGTCACACATCATGACTCATCACATTCTTCCTGGCAAAAGTTTGTACTCCAGATGCAGAACTGCTGCCAAGTGATTATATGTGGTTTGTGACAAAGAGAAAAGAAACCACCCAAAAGCTAAAGGCAAATTGTAAAAAAAAAAAAATCAAAATGAAGGTGAAAAACTCTGGAAGTAGGATAAAATACCACTCTTCTCATTGCACAAAAATCCTGACCTTGGTTACACGGTTCTTGTGGATGCTAGTAAGTTATGCCTTGAATTGCTCTTGCTCAAAACTCAGCACATCTTTATGGTCCAGTTTTGGCCGACACTATCTAAACCTCAACATGATTCAAACAGAACCTTTCCAGCGCTGTTTAGGAATACCTTGATCTCATACCAGCACCAGATAAACATCAATTCCTATTTACTCCTCAGTCTCCTACTTCAACACAGGAGGATGTAATTCATACTCCATGTGATTGTGAAAGACCAGGATGTTTCTGAAATCTTATGGCAGTGAAAATGGAATAAACTGAGTTTTAATGGAGTGGAACTGGAGCAAAATACAGGTGATCTTCAAATAGTGATAATGAACCTTAACTACATTCAGCTGTGTACTCCTCTACTATTAGACTGTGTATACTTCAAGCACTGAAGATAAAAGATTTTAACTTACACACAGCAATGGCAAAGTAAACTATACTTTTTATCAATTATTAGGACTTGTAAATAGCAGGAACAACAAGAACCCTCAAAGGCAGTGCAGACAACATAAACATGCAAGTTAGTAATCGTGATCCAGCCTACAAGACACACAAAGAAAACTTTTGTATACAGAACATGATTTCAGAATCTCATGAGACCAGAAAGCTCTCAGTGTTTCAAAGAGATTAAATGTTAACTCCATTGGTCTCTTTTGTCTGAAATTCACTCTTTCTATGAAATTCAACACTGCATAAAGAGTTAGAGTCAGGATTAAGAATCTCATAAACCTCATTTAATTCTTTAAAAAGTCTTCTGTGCAGAAATGAATTCCAGTCTCTGAGAAAAGTTGTACCAGTAACAGAAGTATGCCAAAAAAAAAAAAAAAAAAAAAAAAAAAAAAAAGCATTTAGAATTTGTTTGAAAACTCTACACTCTGGAAAACTTTTTAAAGTTTTGGAAAAACTTTTCTGCTAAATAGAGATGTGTGTTCTTTAAAATATGCATTGAAATAGAATCTTAAAATATTTTCTCCTAAGAAATTATAACTATTAAGGTCAATTGCTCTGTTGGTACTGGCTACAGAGTGATAGCAAAATTTACAAGAAACCCATTGAAGTCAGCCAGCAGCTATTGGGTCTTCTGTACAAGCTTATCATTTGCAGGGATTCTCCCTAAAATTAGGGAAATGGTCTTCCATTGACAAGAAATAGGAGGCAGAGGAATGCAAGAAAACAAGTCTCCTGTAATATTCTCTTTGTGTACCCTGTAGGAGGTTGAGTTTAACAAAGACAGAGTGAAAGAATGAGAGAAAGAACAAAAGAATGAAAGAAAGAAAGATTCAATTTCTAGGCTCCAGGCAGAGTCTTCCTTGGGGGGCTCCCTATGAGTCCTAGCAGCTCTTTCTGGTGATAAAACAGTTTAATTTACGTCTCTGTTTAATGCAATGACATAAATGGACGGAGTAGTGTGTTTGGTGAAGGGACAGGGAGTCCCTACTGACGTAAGCTGGTGAACGGTAAGAAGAACAGTCCCTTCTAAGGAACTGCAATAATTGAAACTCTTCGTGCTGGCTGAAAATTTATTTCAAAAGCATTAGAGCTCATTGTCATGGGTTCCCTTGGCTAAAACTCTTGTTGTGAAACTCAGAGGTGACTTGTCTTTACTGATCTAACAAGCTGTTGAGCTGTTGCTATGTGTAAGAAAGCAAGAGCCAGCTTAGTGGTTGTGCCAGTCCCTGACAGGCTTAACCTCCCATAAGTCTGGGTCCATTGCTCTTAAAAAAAAAAATTTAAAAGAGCCTTTCTTTTTTTTTCCCCCCTTTTTTTAGTTGGAGTAAATTCCGGCATTATTATTATTTGGGCATGAGCCAGCGTAATGCTCATTATGTCTGGGAGTCACAGAGGGTTTGCAAATGCTAAACTGCTGCAGGAAACAGTCCCTGGGAAATGTGGGCTCCAAGTTTCCCATTGCTTACCTTAGGGAAAGGAGAATACAGGCCTCCAAGGAGGAAGGGCCTGTTTTATGAAAGGGATGTCCATATAACCCTGTACATCACTGAACCCCAGAAGAGCTCAAGCTTCAGACAAACTGCAACGTAAGCATAGCAATAGCCAGACAACCAACAGATTGGTTGGAAAGCAGCATGGCAAATACATGGTGAAAGTAGCTATCAACAGAAGTGGCAAGTGGGGGCTGCCACTTAAATTAATTTGAAGTTCCTAATATATTAATTTCTCTATTATCTAAAATCATAGGGGTGGTGACTGGGCTACTCCAGTAAAATAGAAAATTCACTACTGGGGAGATGCTGGATCAATCACATGGCATGGTGATTCCACAGCCCCAGTAAAAAGGCTATGATACACATGAAAATCAATTGCATTTATTTTTTTAAGTGATAGATTTGCTTAATCTGTAGGGATCATTTTAAGAAATTTAGAGAGTGGCTTTGAGGAAAACTGGCCTGCTTGGAAAACTTGTGTTTCTTGACTGGAAGTCCACTTCTAAAATATGAGGACACAGCATGACCCCACAGTGTAGACTACTCTGGAACTGGGACTCATCTGAAAAAATCACCAGAGAAATCAAGACAAGATCTCCCAGCATTGTGCATAAGAAAAACTTCTTAACTGTCCTTCAGAAGCCAGTATTCATAACTGAAACTCTTCATGCCATTTAAGTAAAAAATAATAACAATAAATTTCCTTTAGTTACATTCCATATAGTCATTGTCATTACTTTATTCCCGTCCCCTTTTACTGAACTACAAGGTTTTCTTTATGCCTTTTATCACTAGATGGCGACCTTAGAAGCAAGAAACGCGAAGACGACCAGGGACGGACCAGCACCCTGAAATGTTAACTTCCACTACAGTTTGGAGGAGACATTAAATCCTAGGCAAACTCTGGTCTGTTTATTTATTTGAAAATTCACGTATTGACTTTAAATTTAAAGCAATTAAAAGAAATGTCAGGCCAGGACTAGAAATCCCTTAATGCAATATAATCTTTGAATTACAAACATCATAATCCTTTCAATATAAACATTTTGGTGGGAATTCAACCCACCATCTACATAAACACCTGTCCACACCTCTTCACCATGTGAAATCCATAGCAATGCCTATGCAAACAAGATGAGAAAAAATTGTCTTTCCTTTCTAGGTATTTCCTCTCCTTGTGGTTTTGTTACCACCTGTTTTAAAAGAAATACACAGAGGCTTTTACAAGGTCTTGTTAAAACAGTACAAAAAATGTCAACAGAATGAGTTCCAAGGTAGCAGTAGTTTTCTACCACAGACCAGGCAAAGTACAGCAAATTTAAGAAACAAATCTTGTTATTAAAATGCATGTGCAAGAGTATTAGCCCTGAACAGAATCCAGCATCCTATTCAAGAGATGTTTTAAGCAGAAAAACAGAAGCTCATTATTATAGATGTTAATAGAATCCTGCGTATACTCGTCCAGAAAATGTCTTGTTCTTTGAGCAGCAAAACTTCCTTACGAATTTATTGTACCCTCCGTCTCTGAAATTCCTCCACTGCAATAATACTGCCACTTTCCCCTGTGACTCAGATAACATTCCAGCCATCTCCCCATCCCATAACCTCCATTTTTGGGGTTCCCTACATGAGGGTCAGCCCCAGCTGAGAGTTGCACATGTGTTCAGCAATTCGGTGCGTGCTGCAAAGTTGCTATTACTAAGAAAAAGAGCCCTGTGCTGAGCTGGCAGGTCTCTCCTCGAGCACTGCCACTGGTAGGACATCCCTGTGTTGCCCAGCCTCTGATTTTCCACATGAATATAGCACAAATTGCAGAGAACCAGAGCCCTTAGTGTGCTCTTGTTCCTGGCCAAGAGGCCCAATGAGGAACTGCAGTCACTGTACCCAAAATGTGATTTACAGACACCAAAGAAAGCGTTGTTTTCTTCTAAGACACCCATAGAGGACAGGTGGGCTGGCAGGGGCCTTCCCAAGCATGGACACCACTGGGATTTCTGCTCCAGCTGGGCCTCAGCCTGGCATCCCCCAAAACATGCCCATAGCTACAGCTGCCACAACCTTCTCTAGCACCTGCTTTCATGTCTGTCCTGGTTTTGCTAGGATAGA
>NW_010304103.1:0-3993 GCF_000700745.2 Antrostomus carolinensis
CCAGCCCAGTGGACTAGAAGATTCTTCAGCAGAAAAATGGATCAGGGGAAATAAAAAAGAGCAGATGCTTAATGATGAGCAGGAAATTACCACCGGTGGGTCCTGTCACACAGCAGCAGCAGCAGGTTGCTGTAGGTGGTCTCCACCTCTGGAAACAGACACCAAGTTGTGTCTTAGAGGCAGACGTGCAGCAGCTCCCAAGTGTCCTAAATAGCATTGATGACACCCAGCCCTGCCTGTCCCTTCGGGTGGGTATCGATTTGGGCTCGTGCTGACGCTATATACGGCTGTAGGTTTCACAGCACACGTTTAGAAAGGATCTGGATAGAGATAGGAAAGATCTCAATGTTCCAGGCATAAATCAAAGGAAGTATCTACCCTCAGTAGGTCTCATGCCAGATCCTGGGTAGGACTTTATTTCCCAGCCACTAGTTCCTTGGTCATTTGTCTTAATGACAAGTAGGGAAAAAAAATTATTAAGAAATCAGAAATAGTCAACAACATGAAGTGAAAAATTTTACAGATCATTCCTACTCCTGAGAGCTGAACAAACTGAGCTTTTACCCAAATAAAGGCTTTGTGCAGCTCACTGTGCCACACTCCTGTGACCATACAGGAAAAAAGCAACCAACAGAGCTTCCACCTCAAAATTTTTGCAAAAATCTTCCCTGTTGGCTTTACTAATATTCAACCAAGTGAAAGCAGGAGCTCGAGAGCTGCTCTAGGGGCACACAAACCAGCGAGGGAACCGCGTGCTCTGACAGCAACCTGCCCAGCCAGCACTCACAGGGTTTTCATGATGTCCAACAAGGGCAGGTACACAAATCTCACCCCAGTAACTCCAAGAAAAAATAAAAACCAACCAAAAAAACAAAGTAGTAACAGGGACTCTGAAGCTTTCAAGGTCCTAAAAGCTTTTTAATGATACACTTCAAAAGCTCTGGCAGATTATGTCCACTCATCAAACTTCTCAAGAGGAACTTAAGAAATGGGCTGACACAGGCTTTACTATAAATATGGATTTACCTTTTGCCAACATTGGCAAATACAGGGAATAAGTGTTGCTCAGCCAGAACAAGGATCCCTTTTTCTTTTCTGCATGTTTAGAAATGCAATTTAAAAACAAACTGGATACCAGGATACAATCTGCCGGCCGATGACACACTGCTTGTGTCCAGCTCTAAAGAAACACAACGTAGAAGAAACTAAAGCAGGCAGCATCTGCAGGAATCCATCAGAAAACACAGAGGAAACAGCCAGGAAGGGAAAGGGGAGTTGGTAGTGAGGGTTTGAAGTTACATTTTAATACCAACTGTTTATTTTCCGAGACCAGTTCCCAGGTTCTAAAATACTGTCAGGCTCGTGGGCTCTTTTCTGCTGCGCTTGCCGGTGTAAGTGTCACCCTTAGAGCTTTATAATCATCACTGGGATCCAGAAGCTGCTTAGGCAGAGAGCAGCAGACACCTGCTCATGACTTCTGTCAACTCCATATAATCCTCTAAACACTCACAACACTCTCAGAGAAACACATTTTTCAAGAGAAAAACAGCACAGAAAAACACAGACTTTACCTGCGTAGTGCAGGAGAAACATGGCAAGATGCTGATCATACTTCAGTATCTCAACCAGCTCCCCCAGCTTGTTCATTTGTTTAAAAGATGGGAATCCAAGGTTGGGCTCCACACAAGCTTCCAACTCCAAGTATAAAAGGAAAGTTGGGTCCTAATGAGGATAAAACTAGCAGGGCACTGCCCCGCGGGCGGGCAGCCACAGCCCAGGCGTGGGGAGCGCAGGTTGGGGCTGGAGCTGGCACAAGGTGGCTGCCATGTGTCACCATCAGTCTCCAAGTGATTGACACCTCACAGGCAGATTTGGGGATGTGAGGACGGAGGTGGAGGAGCAGGTGGAGAAGCGATTAGCAGCAAGTACATCTGAATTTGCAAGGGATTTCATCCATCAATGCTTTTAAGAGCTGGCAGGCAGTTAAATAAACCCTGTTTGCAGGCCTGAGATGAGCTACCTTTGAGGAGAAAGATTAAACTCTGGTAATCCTGGATGGTGAGAGGCACACTGCTCACTTTCCTTGACTCTGGAATCTTGGATTTAAAAGAAATATTAAATTCAGACAAGCTAATTATTCTAGTAGGATACTAGACCAGGTTGCTCAAAGCCTCATCCAACCTGGCCGAGAACACTTCCAGGGAGGAGCAGCCACAGCTTCTCTGCCCAACCTGGGACACTGTCTCACCACCCTCACACCAAACAATTTCTTCCTCACATCTCAGCTCCATCTCCCCTCTGCCACTTTCAAGCCATCACCCCTTGTCCTGTCACTCCCTGCCCTTGGCCAAAGTCCCTCCCCACCTTCCTGGAGCCCCTGTATATCCACAGCACCAAAACCACAGAGGATTGATCAAGTGCTGTATGAGCTCTGCACCTCTTGACACAACATCTAGAAATTATTTTGCACACACACTGGGATTTATAGGTGGGGAGCAGCTCGTCCTCCATCTCCTGGGGTGCAGAGGACGCGGCTCCAGGCTCAGAGGGGACGTGCCCAACCCCAGGCAGCTCATCGGTCACATCCTTCCTCATCCTGCCAACCTCACTCACAGCAACACCTGCTGCTTCAGAAGAAATTATAGAATCAAATACTCAAAAGCTGACATTTTCTGCAATATATTTTTGAAAAGTGTGTTGGGTTTGGGGTCGGTGGCAATTTTTGGTAGTGGGGGAAGAGGCCACCTTGTGAGAGTGAAAACTGGGAGGGAAAAAAAAAGGGGGAGGAAAAAAAAAGGAGAAAAAAAAAAAGAGGGAAGTCCCAGAGAAAATTCCAGCAGATCCAGCAATCAGGATCATCAGAAAATCCCAGTGCAAAAACCTGGATGAAGGGGTGAGTGTGCTCCCCAGACAAGAGCCTCACAGAGGGGCAGCACCAGCACGGGGACCTGAACGGCTTCATCCTGGCTGAGAGACACCAGCTGGATGTGGTGGGACAGGGACATTGGCACCAGAAGAATGTCAGCAGAAAAGTTGGGGATTAGTGGGAGAAATCTCACACCCTCTTGGGAAGGTGCACAGAATGCCTCTCTAGCAACACCTTCTCTCTGAGAGGAGATTGAACTTCACCCCGTCTCTGAGCTCAAGTCACCCGTACCAAAAACATGACCTTAAACTAAGAAACCTGACCTTACGGTGGCTCAGACAGAGCTTTCAACAACTTCACACAAGGGGCATTTTAATAAGATGTGATAAAATCCCTACAACAAAACATGAAGAAACAGAAAAAAAAACCAACCAGAGTGGGAAGGAGATGAAAAACCGGAGGGAGAAGGGATGGAAGTTTGCTGGACAAATCCAACCCCGGGTTGGTTTAGCATTTTACCCCTCGTCTCACAGCTCTGCAGGCAGGAAAAATAGAATCTCTAATTCTTGTAGCTGTGTAAGTGAAGTAAGGGGGGAGCGAGGCAGTAGGTGGACTAAGGAGTAACCCATGCAAGGACTAACACCTTCGTGTAACCAAAGTTTCTGAAGAACAAAAGCATTTCTAGGCAGCCTGATCTGAATACATGTTGCTGGTACCAGCTGGATCTCACACACGACTGAAAAAGGAGCAGAAATTAAGCCAGCAGGAAACACCTCAACGTAAAGAAGTTTTTAGGATGACGTTTAAGGAACCAAATAAACGTGTGCACGCACAGATACGTGAATCATAGTCGAAAGGATCTTTCTGGAGTGGGGCTGTGGGAGTTGCAGCCCACTGGCAGTGGGGGTTACTGGTATGAGCGTGGCTGAACCCAACAGCGCTTCCTACGCACAGTCTGGATGAAGCAGAACGGATCCAGCACAAGCTGAAGTACAGGCTGGGCATGGCTGAGCCTGCCCAGCGTTCAGGAGAGAGAAAACACACAACCCAACCAGTGAGACCCAGCAAGGGAGAAGCTGTTGCCACCTTCACCCCTGTCCCCACTAACCCATGTCCCTCAGCACTGT
>NW_010304104.1:0-1033 GCF_000700745.2 Antrostomus carolinensis
CTTCAAGGTCTTTTCCAACCTCAATGATTTGCTCACCCTCTGACCAAGCAGAGCAGCCAGCCCAGTGCCACAGAAATGAGACCAACCACCAACAAAGATCATTCCCTCCACGAATCCCAACCCCCCACCCGCAGACACACCCCTGCCTGGGGTATGGAGCAGATCAAGACAAGCTCCCCCAGCCCATGGTACCTGCTGGGGCTGATCCCCGTGGTCTGTGGGGGTGACAGGGCCTCCAGCACGTGGGGCTGCCCCTCCTGGCAGAACTGCTTGAACATGTGTTTGTCATCACCAGCCATCTTACACGAGTAGCTCTCGATCCTGGGGAGAAACACAGAGCACCAGGCTTGAGCTCAGCCCAGCCACTAGCCCAGGACCAGCAGGATTTGACCAGCAGCACCATGGTGATGGTGGGTACTCAGATGAAGAAGTCAGCGTGGACAATCTCAACTCCTCAGGAGCAATATTCCTCGGTCTAAGCTCTGTGCAAAGCAGCCAGGGTTGACCCAAACCCCTGTAGGTACATGTCTGGATGCATGGAGATAGAGATCTTCATCCCAAGGAGGCACAGCAGAGCCTGGCTGAGCTGAACTGCTCTTCCAGGGACACCAAAACCACCCCAACCACCTCCCCCTCTGCTCTCCCACCTCGCTGCCAGCACGAGGAGTTCAGAGAAGAGGTAGAACATGCCTCATGGATGTCATGTCCCATCTTAGCACAGCGAGACAAACTGGTGCCAGGAGTAACCCCAAAAAGGATCCCATCAGCCAGCACCAAAAATAGATCCAGAGCTGGAGAAGGACCAAGGGCCTCGCAGGCAGCTCAGCAGAAGGAGCTGGTGCTGCTGCCCTGAGCTGAGATGGCTGCCAGCTCCTGAGCCACGTGCTGAGCGGCCAAAGGACCCGGCCAGAGGAACCTGAACGGAGTTTCCAAGTGGCTGGTAGGTGCCACGGGCCAGATCTGACAGTAAAACAATAGTGGGGGACAAAGGGGACGTGAGGGGACAACGTGGGCTGGCAGCACAGAGGCCAAT
>NW_010304105.1:0-2432 GCF_000700745.2 Antrostomus carolinensis
GTTTTTTTTTTGGTTTTTTTTGGTTTTTTTTGGGGGGGGGTGGGAGGGGGGAAGAAAAAAGATAAATTCAGTCTTAAAATAATTTTGTTTTCTTATCTGTGAGACAAAGAATGTACTATGGAAAAGTGTTAAACAGAGTTATAATACAATTCCATTATCCACTCAAGAAACTTCAATCTTACTTACTTACAATTTAACAAATTTTGGAGCACATTCTTTATGCCATCAGATATACACACATATACGTATAAATATTGAAATAAAGAAGGGAATTAAAGGGTAATGTTTCATTTTATTAAATATATGCAATATGAACTTTATTGCATTCATAATTTAATGACATACAAATGCATGATATGAATTTATTCTATTTCAAATAGACTCCATCAGTGAGCAATAGATGTTCACAATTGTGAGTAAGTTAAGCTTGTATGTAAAGCTTGGTTTCCAAGTATGTAATTTTTCTTTCTGCCTTCATTTCATTGCTTCTTAAGATTCTGTTCCATGCACTTGGGTCTCATTGCAGAAAATCACTATTTTACAATGAAGTCAATGGGAATTAAATTGGAGCTTAAAATTAAGCTCACGCTAGAATGCAATCAGAATAGACACACAAGTTCAAATGCTTCCTGAAATGAGGGCCATGAAAGCTGTGTGGGGTTTTTTTCAATTCTTCCCACTTCTCTTCCACTTCTTCTCAAGCAGATAGATCTCAATTCCAGAAACTTGTTTAATAACGCAGCTGATAAGCAGATAAGATTTCTGTTTTGCAACAAAGTTTGAACTTTCAAATTTGTTTTTAATTCTGCTCACAGCATTTTCTTGGAACAGAATAATAGTGAACATGCCGTGTTCCATTTGTTGTACATGCCATTGTACACATACTCAATGATATCATTTGATGAAATGGCATGCTTTTACAAAAGCATATTATTCTGAACCTATTAATGTTAAATCTCTTTTTAAGCATCTAAGATCAGTTTATATTAGTTTTGGTTTTCTAGTAAAGATTAGTTTATGGTAATATGGGTAATTCCTATTGCACATAATACAATAATTTCTCCTCATTAAGACAGTGTTTTAAAACAATTCTATAGTTGTAAACAAACTTCAAAACAATAATTAGTGATTTAACTATTAAAATACCTACTGAGTAATATCAAATATATGTCCTTCTTTTACATCATAACTGTCTGACTGTGTGTATTATATTATATTTTAGAATGAGGTAAGAAATATTAAAGGCTCTTGGTCTTAATTTATAGAATTTATCCTGAAAAGTTCCATCCTCCAAGTACATTAATAAATTCCCTTTGTTTTTGTTTTTCCTCAGTAGTAGGATTTTTCTATGAGCAATATATAGACACATAGAAAGGATAATCAATTTTGTGTTTGTCTGTACTAAAATTTTTGCCACAGGTAATAATTTGTACTATAGTTTATATCAAAGTCTCTCAGAAGTTACAGAAAAAAGATTCAATGCTTTTATTTTTTTTTCTTTGTGTCTTTGCATTCTTTATCTCTGAAGTATATGTATTAAGTAATTATGAAAGGCTTCCATAGCAATTATCATCCATAAACAAATTACTTACAACAGTAACATCAAAGAGTCTCACTAATATGTGAAGCTGGAACTGAAACATTTAAGGCTTAATACAATGTATTAAATCATGGATAATTTGAGGAAAATAATGTTGTCTTATGGACAGAAGTGTGAGTCAGAAAGAGGAGACTTCAGATCCTGACACTTTTTCCAACTTCCTCATGTGATTCTGATCAAGCTACTTGACATCTTGGTGTCCAAAGTCTTAATCAGAAAAACTGAAGTAATTTATTCCTCCTACTAACCTGTCTCTGTAGATTATAAGAACTTCAGTACAGAGGTTGCTTATTATTATGTATGTTGCCTGAAAAGCAAGGCCCTGATTCACTTTTGGCTAAGAGACACTACTGTTATGCGAATTTATACGCAATTTAAAACATCACTAAAGATATTTTAAGAACAAAAAAAATCCAAGGATTAGTAGATTCATGATTTTTCAGGGGAAAAAAAAAATACCTTGGTTATGCTGCATCACATGTGAATTTCAATTCCCACACCTTTTAAGTTTGTAGCCTTGGTTTTTGAAATTTTCAGAAATGTTGAATTAAGACTGTTAATCATTGCTAAGTGTATTTATCACATTTCCTGCAGCAGCTATGTGTTTACTTTACCTCTATTCCCTAAAAATGATTGATTTAGAAGATACATGAAATAAGCAAAAGCAAAATGATGACATAATATTAGCTATATTTTCAATTTTCTATTTCTATTCCCATCATCTGACAATGAATAGCCAGACTCCAAAGTTGTATGATCCCACTTAATGTATCATGTAGAGAAAGAGGACCATAATCCTGAAGTATATAAGCAGAAGAGACTTTTCCTGCTG
>NW_010304105.1:2445-4941 GCF_000700745.2 Antrostomus carolinensis
CCTGCTGAAGACATAACATTCTTCTGTTTCATAGGTGGAGTTTAGATTCGGATGTCTCATATCTTTAGCATGGACAATAAGCAATGAATGCACCAGGGACAAGGAGGTAGCAAGCTGGGCTAGACTTTGTACACTACAATATTTCTCTGGTATACTAGCTGCTAAGGATTCTAAAACAGTGCCAGAGGTCACTGACATTAAATTGCAGTTATAAGTATTGTCATGGTTAATATGACTGTACATAATCCCGTAGACACAAACCATTTGTCAAGTTTGGCACAAGGATTGGATGTAACTACACCTAGAGTCCTTTCTGAAAAGTTTAGAAAGCAAGGGAGTCCTTTCTGAACCTCATGACTCAATGGGAGGGTCTCCCTGAGTTTTCCCTGTCCTCAGCTATGCAGTAAATAATCAAGTGTACCTTGCCATCAAATCTTGATAAACCACTGTTGCATTTACTATTGAATTTTGTTAATTCACTCTTATATCAATAAAGTATATTTTTGCTTCTCTCTTCTGAGTGAAGTGTTACTTTCACTCCACCCACAACACCCTGTGGTCTCCACATACTGTGCTTAGCTTTGCACTGTGGAGCAGTTTCAGTGCGCATGAACATGATCCCTTTAAGGTGAAGGTCAACTACAATATTTACTTGAGGAACAGAACTAATGCATTCCAGGTTTCAACTTGCATTATGCCTATGGGACCCAACTACAGATAACCCAAAGTGAGAAGTGCCTTCAATATGCACAGTGTGGATTTCAGATCTTCAGCCTCAACTGTTTTAATCTTTAGACCCATTCGCACTTATGTACCCTACTTGGTAATGAGCACATAACCACTGACTCGATCTGACTTGGAATTATCCTGTCTTCTAATAGTTCATATCAACTGTCTAGAGTAAGGCAAGTGTTTAATGAACACAGACTTCATGAGTCAGAGAAAGTGTCTGTATTTCATGGCATCCTTGATTTTCTTTTTCATGAATATGACATTATAAAACACTTCTGCTTAAGAAGAGTTCCAATTTATTGTATGATTATGGTGTTAATTAAAAAGAACTGGGTAGTTATCAGTCCTTTTTGAAAACTCTGTTTAAAGTAGTTTTGAGGTTCAAGTAGTCATGACTAAAATATCATCAACTGCCACATAAACAGTATAATACTCCTTGGTTAAAATTAAACAAGTATTTCAGAGACACTGTAGTGATTGATGACTCTTCAAATTGTGACCTGATTATTTTCCCATTTTTTATCATGTACCACAGTTTACATCTCTTAGTGTAAGAAAGGATTTTTTTATACATTGCTCCTAGCATATAGTCACTCTAAATTAGACGGACTAGTAGAGAAATGCTCTTTAAACCTCCAAAAAGCGGTATATTGTTATCTCTTTTACTCAGTAATGACAGCAAAAACAGGAAAGAAGATTTATGAAGATATTACGCATAAAAGCTTAGGACAATTTTTTCTTAACATATTTAGCTTGTTTGGTTTAACGGATAAGAAAGTTAAATTAACCTTCACCCATTAGGGAAAAAGATCAGAGCAAGTACTCTACATATACCTATGAAGTAATACAGATACTCAATACAAGAGAATTCAGTAGGTACAAGGAAGAGTAATAATAAAGGTGCAGTACTGTTTTGTTTTGGGTTTTTTTTCCCTTTAATTATGCCCCCTTCTGAATGAGAAAAAGGCAAGTATGGCAAGAGAACTTACAGCAGGGAAATGCAGTTACTATTCCAATTAATATTTAACTAATTTATACTGACATGAGCACTATCTGTAATTCAAGTTTCCTAGTATGACCCCAGTGAATGTTTTAGTCATTATATTACAGGTAAATCCACATATGAATTCTCTCCTTTCACTCTCCTTTTTCTCCATCACTTGCTTCGCCTCTCTCCCTATCTTCATTTGTACCTTCCAGTGAATCTTTGTGGGATTTTTAAACAAAATAGTGATCTACACAAATTAAATCCCGAATGTCATTTTTGTTGAAATACATTAAATAAAAAGGGGAAGAGAGAGAAAAACGCCCAGAGAACAGAAAAGAATAATATGACTATAGTTTTCATTTTGAATATTTTCGTCAGAAAGGATTATATCCACATTCTTTTTATTAGTAAAATAGTCAGAGGCTATCAAATGTGGTCACGTATTTCTGATTCTAACCATATCAGATTTCTGAGAAACTCTAAAATTTCCCAGATGTTTCTTAAGCAGAAAATTCACCTTTTCAATTCCTGATACCTATTTCTGTATAGTATATTAAACTACTACTCAGTGAAGAAAAAAGTAGGTGTCTCCTTTTCTTTCATCTGAGGACTAGACAGGTTTTTCCCTAGATATCAGTAAATTGCTTACCCATTGCACAACAAGGATATGACATATGTATTTTGCTGAGTAATTTTACAGGATATAACATGACTATTTAACCTCAATAAGGCTAATCATTATTATATCTCATTTAGGTGTTCCTGCTCCAACAGGG
>NW_010304106.1:0-8812 GCF_000700745.2 Antrostomus carolinensis
CAATCCCTAAAATTCTGTGATTCTGTGATTACAAGCAGAGGGTGGCTTGGTGACTGCATGAAAATTCTCTAGAGCATTTGATAAAACATCATTGGAATAAAATACAAACCTAAAGTTACTGTCAAACTGGTTTTGAAACATTATCCTATTACAGAAAAAGTGTAGGTTGCAGTAGTTCAGGATGAGAATATGATCATTAGTAGTGAAGACTAGCTAGAACAGCACATTTCAAGCCCTACAACAAAATCAAGGCCTGAATTCATACAAGGGACTTAAAACTATCAGAATGGTGAGTTGACAATGTTACTGATAAAGTATCTTAAAAAGGATAACTAAAAGATAAATCAAAGGAATGAAAAATCCAAGAGACAGGCTAGAGATGTTTGATATTGCTCCTGCATAGGGCCATTGGAGAATTTATCTAGACTTTGTCACGTGTGCAGAAATACAGACTCTGTCAGTCCAAAGAGACCTACATGGTGGGACAGAATAAATTGTCCCCTGGAGTAAAGTAGTCCTCAATTTGCTTAAACTGACTAGGAAGATGTATATATTAATTCTAGACTACTATTTAAATTTTCCTGAGATAGCATTACTAAATTGTACTACAGTTAAACAGGTGATTATGCAAATGTATTTTTGCTAGACATAGAATATCTGACACAGTATTTAACACTGGGCCACAGCTTACTATGGAGGACTTGAAACAATTTGCAGTGAAGTACGTGTTTACCAATGTGATGATCTTCAAAAGGCTATTGCAAAACAATCTGGATCCAATGAACATGAACGTATTTAATTTGAGCCTCATTAAGTCTGGCTATTCCCTTCAGTTTCTGTCATCTCAACAAAAAAATATTTATGGTTTCTAAAAAGAGTTAAGTATCCATAGCCAACATTTACCTTCTTGTGGAAAAGGTCAGCAAGTCAGCAGTCACACCTTTGCTGTTTCTTCATGAGCCAAAGAAATACAGCTGTACCCTGACCATAGCAAGTGACTATATAATTCCACTTGTGCAGACCACTGGAGAAGAGGCTGCTATTACTTACCAGTGCACCTGGGGAACAAACAGAATTATAGGGATGATACAGTGAAAGGGTAGATTCATTAACAAAATTGCCCTGTGTCACGGTTATCAAGTCAACTACCTGCTTGTTTTCTTTCTGGTTTGCTTGATTTTACCCCTTTGAGTACCCACCGGTTATGGGGCTAGGTTCATCATTGTCCCACTTATAGGCTAGATGTTGGGCTACAGAACCTCTGTAAAAATTGTATTAAAATAGTGGGTTAGGCTGAATTCTGGACAGCTGTTCCCCTCTTAAGATGCTGTGATCACTGGCACCAACTGACTTGACTGACTTCTTTTTAAAACAAGATACAGTCTTATATTTATGTTTATCCTATGTAAAGGCTTAGTTTCTCTTTAACACAACAGGGGCAGATGAAATCTATTCTGTCATCTACCAAAGTTGTCTGTATCAGCTTGGTTTCCCTAAGTAACTTTCTTTGTCAAGAGAGAACTCTTTTTTTTTTTTTTTTTCCTCTTTCTCAAATACTCTATATTTCTTCTCACTTCAAACTACCTACCTGGACAGAAAACAAAGGTATCAGAGGCCACAAAGATAGGTAGGTTAGTGAAATATTTATCTTAAGCTTCTGGTTTACTTAGTTGCTTAAGGAGGAGACCAAATGGGACAGGCAATAGACAACCTTGGTTCAGAAGCCCCATGGCTGTGTTAGTGCATCATTGTGCCCAAGCTTAAAATGTTGTGTGAAGGTGGAGCATGACATCACCCAACCCATCAAGTAGCCTGTTAAGGAGGACACCCTCCTGTGAGGTAAAATGTTTCAGTTTGAAAAATGAAATAAACAAAAAAAAAACCCCACCCCAAAAACAGGTCCACTTTTTATGTACAAGTTCAAGTCACTAGGTTGTTATGAAAAAAGTGATAGCTACACTATCATTCTTTCAAGCAGAAGTAGCCAGTCGTTGCTCCACTTTTTATGTACAAGTTCAAGTCACTAGGTTGTTATGAAAAAAGTGATAGCTACACTATCATTCTTTCAAGCAGAAGTAGCCAGTCGTTGCTCCCTCCTCACGTTTGTGCTTTGAACAAATCTACGAGTTCTAACTCAGTAGAGATCCTGAAGGTTTAGTACTGAATTTTCATGATGTTTAGATCATGAAATATCTACCTACCTTGTTGCTTAAAGAGTGGAGCACATGGAAAATGTACTCATGGGAAAACAGGAAAAATTTGGAAAAACATGGAAACTTCTGTCAATGCACTTGTTAATCACAAGAAGCAGTTAAACCTTTAGGAAGCATAATTACTGACCAGTTGAAATTATGTACTTCTACAGTTCAGCTATGCCAAAAAGAATCCTCTCTGAACCACCTTGAGTCCTAGGTGTCTGAAAGAGTGCACCCTTCAGCACTAAAGTGCCTAAAAGTTTTGGTTTTGGCAAAATAACTTAGAAAATGAATGAAGGATGAAAACAAAAAACACTTTCATTTGTACACTTGAGAACTATAGGTGCATAGCTATGTTAAAGACTTCATTATGTGTAGTCAGAAAAAAGGGCTTTTTTTTTTTTTCCTTTTAGAACTGATGGATAAACAAACAATAATGTAAAAATCTAATTTTGTTTTGACCAATGTATCCTCTTTTTCCAGCCAAACAGAAAACTTGAAATATTCCAACTTTGTTCAGACCAAAAATATGTATTTTGCTCTGAGGTAATTTAGCTCTTTTGTTTAAGTTTCATTTTAAATGAAGAATGTATGCCTGAAACAGAAAATATAAGTGTTTTATTTTTAAATATCAAAAGTGATTTTATTCTTGACATTTTTGACAATATTTTCATTGTAAAAATTCCAAAAATAAATATCTGATTTTTTTTTTTTAACTGCTCTTGGGTTTTTTTCAGCTAAAGCTATGGGGCATATTTTGCCTTAAAAAAACCCCAACAACTTAACAAAAAAGTTTTTTAGCAAATTACTTATTGTCAAGAACCTTTTGCTTGGTTCTGCCAAAGAAACAGAATCAGCACCATTCCACCGTTACCATAAGATTGTCTCTGTGGTACTGTAGCTGCTAACAATAAAATGACTTTTTGTACTAAAAGTCTTAGGGGAGCTATAGCAATGAAGAACCAAAACAGCAGATGTTACCCAATATAAGTACTGGTAAGTATCAACCGAAAAATAACACACAAAAGATAATACAAGCACTTAAGCATTAGGAGATACAAATAAGCACAAAAGTGTGTGCTATTTTCAAGAAAATATGGTACCCAAAGGCACTAATCGACTCTACGGACTAAATAATGTATTTAGCAATGTAAAAACAAAGGCTTTATCAATTTAGAGGAGTACAAAAGGGCATCAAAACCCACTAGCTGTCTTTCCTTCCACTAAATAGCAAAATTGATTAAAAAACAATTTTAAAAATAAAATTCTAGTCTAATGCTGCTAATGCTACAACTTTTAAAAAATATAATTAAGGAAGGAGAATGAGGAGAAATTTTAAATGAGAAAGATTTAAACCCTCTTTATGCTACTGGAAAAGTTTTATCACAATAACAGTGATATAGTAGTCACCTTTAATGACTTCTTAATTCATACTCAAATGAAGCTCTTAGAAAACAAAACCTGAGATTGGGTTAGCACGGTTTTTTAAAAGTACTATTTCAGTGGAAGTATGGCTAGAAGAATGCCTATTATAATAGCCCTACTTTCTTGTTACAGGAAGTACTGCTTAAGCAAAAGAAAAAAAAAAAAAAGATTATGAATCTTAGGATTAATTCAGGTTTTAAGATTTCTTTGCTTTCAGCAAAAAACAGTTATGACAAAAATCAGAAACCTAGAAGTTGGATATTCTCCTGGCATGCAATTGATGCAGCTCCATATACATCAGGATTAATATTTTCCTACTGGAAGACCTTGTCAAGGAGAAGAAACTTATATAATGTTATTTAGAACATGGCAAGGGAATGACAAAGCCAAACAGGAGACTCCTCGTCTGAGAAAGGATGTGACCATCCAAAAAGAACTTCTCAGAACTAACTCTTTTGTGTCCTTGCCACAAAGTTCACACTGTGACTCAAGCTTTTCTACAGTAATTGTAGGTAACTCGCTCACACTAAAATTAACCCCTTATGCTGTCCGAGGCCTATGCAGAGAAATAGGTCCTATTCTTTTTTAATAATCCTTCACTAATTTTCTGTTCTGTGTGTGTGAGCACTGGTGGGTAGGTGGTTGCACATGAAGGAGCAGAGAGAGCAATATAAGAGCTGTAGTAGTGAAAAAGAAACTTTGCTAAAAAAAACCCTCAGGATATGGGGGAAGCAAGGGCAGAATTAGAGGATTTATATTTGCATGACTCTTCCTTGTGTTCCCTTCCTCCAAAAGACAGCTACTCATTATGGCTTTGGAGTGTAGACTCAGAGCTATGGGCTGGTGGTGGGTAGAAAATGGAGGCTGATAATCAGAGCAGGCTGGTTCTTGGGTTGAGTACTGATTAAGAAGATCTGAACCTAAAGGCTTAAGTGGTTCAAAGGGTTTAATAGAGGTCTCCCTCAGTGGACCGAATTTCACTCTTGTTGAATGTTATGAGCATAAGAATATAATACAAAGTCAAATGGAGAGACTGGAAGTAATTTCTTGTGAACTGTCCTCAAACTTGGAGAAATGAACAGGATGCAGAAAACCGAAGGGGCTTGTTCCCTTTCTCCATATCTTTTTATTTCTTCCCCCTCCTCTACCTTATGCACAATGGTAAGTACTGCACTACAGGACTGCATACGCTTTCCAAATAAGAGCCATGGTCTGTGACAAAAAATGAATGACAAATTAGGAACGTGGGAAATCAGATAAATGAAGACTGGTCTTTTTTTCATTTGCCTATTCAGTAATTCCCTATTTTAAATACACAATATTGAGTAACCCACGAAGGCTTCTGAGTACATATGAGAATGACTTTCCCACAGCAACAGACAAGATTCAGAATGAAAAATTTCACTGCCAGGCAAGAAAAATTTGCAATAATTTTCTGTAATACAAGCAGACTTTTTTAGCACTTTTATTGCAGAAGCAATTCTAAATAACAGAGCTTGTCTTATAATAGCATTTCTATAATAATGATGTTTTATAACAGAAGTGCTATTATTACAGAAATGGTATTATAATAGTAGCATTATTATTGTAGAATCTTTTCCATAACAGGATTGCTAAATAAGCCCGTTTGTATTATAGAAAATGACTGCAAACTTCTTCCATGGTGCTGAAAATGCCTAAGCCTTTATGTCTAATGTGATCCAGATTTTAAGGAGGTTCATAAAAAAATAAAAAAAAAACCTTTCAAAAGAAATCCATGCTGCAGACCAGCAGAAACCCTGGCATGGCTAGCAAATGGTATATCTGTCACCAAATTTTAAAATCTAACTTGAATTCCAAACAAAAAGTGGTTCAATGTAGAAGTTAGCAGAACATGTATTTGGGAAGAGTAAAGTATTTTCAGTGCTGGAATAAAGCACTAAAATGTTGGAATATCATCTGAAGTGATAAAAAGATGTAATATTCAATAACAGTTATACAGCAAAAATGATTTGGAAGAAATCTTATATCTATATCAACTACATTAATATAAATTTTACTCATCATTCAATAACGTATATATTGCTTTGCCATATACTTAGGAAGCATTCATCGAAATAATTTAACTGTACATATAGGAAATGAATAAGTAAATTTTAGTTTATAAAATTCAACTTCTTTTTATTAAAGTTATCTGGCAATACTTCAGTGCTGAGATTCTAGTGCAGTATGGAAGACAAAGAATTTAAGTTCCAAAGCTACTGACCTTTTTAACATTAAAATAAAATCCTATATACTTCTAGGTTGATACAATCAGATTATACCATCTGGTTATGATGGAGTCTATGAAACAGTAAAGTAAGAAAATTCAATAAACCCATATCCTCTGAAGGCATTTTTACATTTTTTAGACTGTCATGAAAGCTTTAGATGTGTGTTTGTATGAAATGAACTTATTTTATTATTGATTTCAGGCAGAAAGGAGTTTTGCTGGATCTTTTTTTGCAGTCTGCATTACTATACAGAGTACTTTTCTTTACAGCAATGGTCCTAGCTCATAATCACAAATGAAAATTTTCACAAGCTATCTATCATTTTTTTGAGATTGAAAGATAATGTATGATACAGAAAGACATAGTTCCAAATGCATATTTAAGAAATAATTTTAACATCATAAAATAAAAATAAAAGTTATTTATTAGTTTTTAAAATTAATTTTCTGAAATACACATTCCAACACTTAGCATGCTTATAACCTATTATGTATTCATTCCAAAAAAAAAAGGGTAAAAGATTTGCAAAAATGATCTTGCAAAACCCTCACAAAGCTAACCCTAACACTGCTGCCTTCTCTGTAGGTACAATTATGATGTTTAATCACAGGAGCAAATATTCTTATGTTCAAGTCCCTTGCCTCGGACAGGATTTAGTTCTGCACACACTGAAGTGCAGGATCACTCAGTCACTCTGAAAGGTACATTGCAAATATTACTCTTTCTCTAAAGCTCAGCAGAGTGTTTTCTTTTCTTACACTTGGATTTCTTTCTCTCCCTCTGATTTTTAATTCTTCCCACTCACTAGTTAGTCAGGTTACCAGCAAAGTTCATCGTACCCTGCTATTTCTTCTGTTGCTCCTACACGCATTTTATTTCACAGCCTGCCTCGTGTTTCAATACTAATTTCAAAGTTAATACACCAGCTGCTTAACTTCTCATTCAAATCACTGCAAAGTCCTGCCAGTTCCCCTGTGTCAAAATACTACTAATGGTGCAGGATTAATGATGATGTTTTCAAAAGTTTTAACTGATACAAGGTACAGCCCTCCAGTGCATCTTGTTTCCCTGTTCTTTACATTATGTGTAGCTCTCTGGGCCATGAAATGTCTATTTCTGTCTTTTTCATAGGAAAGGATATATTTATTTATCCTTTTTATTTATCCTATATATACATTTATTTATTAAGAAGTGACAAAGAGAAATCAGGGCAAATACCAAAATGCCGCATTCTTCCTAAATAGCCTGTTGGCAGCACCTTATGCAGGGAAGTTTCTGAAGTACCCACTCATGCCATGCTCTCTCCTGCCAACTCTAGCACCAAAATCATTGGTATTCTTTTCCAGCATCGGCAGTTAGCCTGCAAAATACTTTTCTCAAATATGTAATTTTGGTTTGGCAGCTCCATACATATGTGTTATACTTGGCTGCTGCATGTCCAGTCCATGCCTAGCTTAAGCCACTGTTTTATTATCTCCTCATACTTTTATTAAACTCTTGACACACCAATTTATAAATTAGGAAATGAAAGTAAATGCCTAGGTTTTTTCACAGTATGTTGAGGTAATACTAAGTAGCAAAACAATATACTCTCCCTACCAGGCTTCCTACACCCCATAAGCAAATCCAATTCAAAATGAGATCACGGTACAGTGACCTCATTCTGAATGTTACCTTATGCTTTTGGCACCCTAGAAGAAAACACCCCTAGCTCTTGTGCTATGTTTCAATCTCTTTGAATTTCTCCAGGGGTTTGAATATCTGCTGAAAAGCTCTCTGCAGCTCTGAATACACCAAAAGAGGAAAGGGAAGCAAATTCAGGGAGGAGGGGGAGAGAAGGGAGGGGTGTGAAAAGTAGGGATTAGTTGATGAAAAAATGTCAAACTGCCTGCAGTGGAGGCAAGAAGGGGTCGAGGGTAATGAAGCCAATTAGCAGAGTAGAGGATAAGAAGCCATATTTGAAATAAAGGAGTGATAATTTTAAGCAGCAAGGGAGAGATTAGAATACAGACGTGCTAATAGTATGCAGTTTGGGAAGGAGATGGTAAAGTACTGGATTGAGAAAGACAAGATGAAACCAAATAAAACCCTACGATTTCTCCTAGATGCTTCAAATTAAAGCCCCTTTATTTCTGTACTAGCCTCCATGCTGAATGATGCACAGATCATACAGATCTCCTGATTCTATTGCTTCCTTTGCTTGCAATACGATTCTTGCACATATGAATGTTTCTTGCTCATTTCCAAGCAACTTCTTTCCTTTGTCCTTTATAATAAACTGATTTACTAGAATTCCTCTTGACTAATCTCCTATTTTGCATGGTCTTACAAAGATTCTGTGTCAAGTATTACTTTCAAATAACCCTATTTTCTATTTTGAAGTACATCCTATAATTACTCGTTTTATTTTGTAGGCTATTTACTAGTACATTGCTAACTTGTTTCTATATTTTACACAGCTTGCTACTTGATAATAACTGTGCAGAAAGGGCACAATGCAAAATTTAGGCTTAATTTAGATTCTGCCTATATTATTATCTTTTTTTTTTTTAATACTTCAGTCACTGAATACACTGGCTTTGTTTTTCAACAGTGTTAATGGTCTTAAAGAATAGAACATATGCAAAATATCCTCACTGCTTTCAAAAGTAACTTTCATTCCCCACACTGTCAGTTTACATCAGGGGCACACCTGTAACATAAATGTATGGCATTTAACTACCTAACATTAGTTTTGTAGTTATTGGGCTTTACTCACACATCTTGAACAATATTTTTGGAATTTAAATAAATTTGCCTCCCATTTAGTTGTACTTCTATTCAGATATAACTAGCTTGAATGCAAACCATCAAGGATTCAAAGCATACAGATTTGTCAGTGGATATACATCAAGACTGAATTCTGTATTCCTAAAATTAAAACTCAGATTGACTTCAGCA
>NW_010304106.1:8842-12135 GCF_000700745.2 Antrostomus carolinensis
ATGTTCCCTAGAGAAACAAGCATAAAATTCCTGTATCAGGGTCATTCTTTGCCAGGGAAAAGTCTAAAATAAAACAAAAAAACTCAAATTGAAATAATGTAAGAGGTGTTTTGAACAAATTCATTAGTTGGATAGTAAAGGATCACCACGAGTCAAAAGTAACCACCTACCATTTTAAACGAATTCACACATAAAATTGCTGGTCTGTTAACTGTGGTATGTAAATGACCATTTAAATCTGTTTTAATACAAGGAAAAAGGAGATGGCATATAATAACAATTCATTAAAATGTCTCCAGAGGAGATCTGGTAACTAAAGATAGAAAGTCTGACTTCTTTATCAAACAAAGTGCTATAAATTAAAATTATTATTATATTAGTAAATACACAGAGCATTAGCAAGCAGAGCTTTTGTAAAGAAAATTGATGCTTCACAAATCTATTAGAGGTTTTTGATACAGGTGATCTCTTGGATATATATTGCTCAACAAAGGAATTAAAAAGCAAACAGCAAAATTTGGGGGATAAAATAGAAGATACTTTCAGAAAATAATTATTGATTAAAAGACAGCAAGCAATATTCCAAATAAAGAAAAGCTATCTAATCTTAAATCAAATCTATTCTTAAAAATGGGGTAAATATTGAGGTGAAAAAGCAATGAGATGACCCAACTTTATTCAACATACCGTATCTTCAGCTGACTACAAATAGTTACAGAAAGAGTACAGAATTACAAAATACTTTAGACTGGAAGATCATCTGTTCCCACTTAAAGGAGCACCATTTTCAAGTCAGATCAGGTTGGTCATAGCCTTGTCTGGCTGAATTTTTAGAATCTCTAAGGATGACTAACTTGCTGAGGCTACACTCTGCCCCATCATCCAAGTCATTAACAAGTGTTCAACAGTATTTGCTACCAATACCACTACCAACCCCTGATGAACACCACTAGGTACACCACTAGTGACTTGTTTCCAGCTGAACTTTCTACCACTGATCGCAATTCTCTGAGCCTGTGCACTAATCTAACCCATACTTTGCTTGTCTATGTGGAGACAATGTCAAAAGCCTTACTAAAGATAAACATCAATTGTTCTCCCCTAATCCACCAAGCTGGTCAGGCAGTTCAATTCAATGAACTGTTCTAAAAGAAATAAATTCACAGTAAAACAGAACACATTGCTGTGCACTATTCATGCACCTCTGATCTGTCTTTTTTACGAAAAAAATAAAAGAATAGCAATAGGAAAAGTAGAAAAAAAGGCAACAACAGTCAGAGGCACGGTAGTGCTTTCAAATGAGAAAAAAATTAGAAGACTGGGACCTAACATTGAGGGCATGACTGAGTGGCAATATAACAGAAAACCAAAGTGATGGAACAAGTCATTATGTCTCATAAAACTAAAACTACAAAAACTCAGTAACATCATCAAACAATAGGGGTTTGATTGTTTGTTTGTTTTTTTAAAGAAGTACTGCTTTTTACAATACATAAAGTGCTATGGAACTGCAGTTTTTCTTTCTGAATCTCTAGGGGCCAAAAACATAAATGGCTTTTGAGAAGGACTAGACTAGTTGATGGAGAATAGGTAAATTGTCAGTTTTTAAACACAGCAGTCCAACTGTAACCTCTCACTCATGCAAGCCCTAAAGCACAGTCATGAATCTGTACCAAACAGTGCAGGACTCTAGAGCAGATAAAAATCCTAGAGTCAGAGCATTTCTGTATGCTCTTGTCTTCTTAAGTATCCACTACCCATCAGTGTTATAGATAAGATACTAGTCTAGATACACCTTTGATATGATGTATTTCAACCATTCTTATGCAATGATTATTCCATGTTACCTAGTCCTATAACTACAGAGAAAATAAAAGTTACAGTATTGTAACTCAGGCTCTTCTCAGTGATGCCCAATGGTAGGACAAGGAGCAATGGGTGTGAGCTGAAACACAGGAGGTTCCGCTTAAACGTGAGAAGAAACCTTCTTTACAGTGAGGGTAACAGAGCACTGGAACAGGCTGCCCAGAGAGTCTCTCCTCCTCTGGAGACATTCAAGACCCACCTGGACACCTTCCTCTGTGATGTCATTTAGGTGTTCCTGCTCCAGCAGGGGGATTGGACTAGATGATCTTTCAAGGTCCCTTCCAATCCCTGACATTCTGTGATTCTGTAACTCTGGCTTAATGACTATAACCATTCAGTAAGGCGGTTTTTAGGGCTGCTCCTTGGAATAAAATTGTCAACCTTCACACAGTCTGCTTAAAAGTATAGTCTGAGGTTTAGCCAGAATACTTAAAGTATTATCACACATGCCAGGTGCTCTGACAGTAGGTCCACTGAGTATCAGTGACTAGCAGTTAAAAAAGGATGAGGAATGGGTGTAGAAGTGCACCTTTCACAGTCATGAACCCGTACCAAACAGTGTAGGACTCTAGAGCAGAAGAAAAAGCAGATTCTGTGGATATTTCTGTCAGTTGCTAAAGCACTCTCTAATCTCCTTTCACTCACTCCTTACTTTCAGTTACTTAGCCAATTACCCAGCTTTAGAATAGTTAAAACTGTTTTGCTCTGGACTCATGGACTGGGTTCAGATTTCAAAGTACCCCAAGCATGTTCCATATCCTTATCTTGCCTATCCTGATACTACTCCATATTTGGTGGCTACAGACTCTGGGGTAGAGAATACTAAGGGAAATGCAGTGTATGTATGACAGAGTGTTCTCCCACCTATTCCAGGATAATGCATTTCCATACAATTTAAACCTATATTTAAAATAACATTTAGCAAACAATTAAAATAAAATAAATTTTAAAACCCACAAACCACTAGAATGATTTGACCGAGCTATTTTTATCAGAATACTTGTTCCAAGATGTTAATACTGAGAAAAAAATAAAATCTGTATATCTAATATCTTAAAAGAATAAAATAAGAGATGCACAAGGACAACACCTTAGTATAAATTCTAAGAATTTGATGTTATATAGATTTCTCCTGACATAAAGAATAATGGTAGATTTTTCCTTGCTCCCATAAAATTGATTTATATTCTAAGACCGACATTGCATGGTTTTTAAGCTGGAAGATAGTTCATACAAAAGCTCTTCGGGAGTTTTTCCAGGACACCTTATTCTTGTTGACAAGCCAATTGCAGCTTTGTGAAACTGACTCTTCCTGGTTTTCATGGAGAGTTGCAGAACCTCTCTCACAGAATCACAGAATGGTCAGGGTTGGAAGGGACCTCAGGAGATCATCTAGTCCAACACCCCTGCCGAAGCAGGTTCCCTAC
>NW_010304106.1:12182-16086 GCF_000700745.2 Antrostomus carolinensis
GACTCCACAACCTCTCTGGGCAGAGAGGGTTTCCTTCAGGGATTAGTCTTCTGTACAGCTTCTTTACCTCATCTCCTATGTACAGCTCATGGTCTATTTACATGGTCTCTTCCTCCCTTCTTATGCAAACTACTTTTCTCATTTTTCCTCTCTTTATCATTTTATCTTCTATTTATGGCTAGGATTTTCACCTGCTATCTGACTTTCCTACTAATTTTTGTCTTATAATCTTTCACATGAGTTGGAGAGAATGTGCTGTAGAAGTCAGCAGGCATAGCAATCCCCTAGCTTTACTGAAAAGACAACACCGATGTTTTGTCATCTTAACAAGCCCTACGTTAAGATGACGAAATTTACTGAATGTATGTCAACAACTGTAGAGAAAATTGATGCAGTAAACTGGTCAACGGAATTGCACCATGAAAAAAATTCTTTGGAATGTCTAGTGGGCACCTCCCAGTAGAGGTAGTAAAGCACACACACACAAAAATTTAAAATACTATTGTTGCTTTTCTCTCCATCTGAAAAGTGAGCTGGTTCAGTTACTAATGTGTGTGATTCCTCTCAACGAAGTTATACTACTCAGACACTACAAAACTCCTGTCTGTTGAATTTTCTTATATTGTAATTTTTACACAAAGAATTTTTCACACCCTTTCAAAGTATATTTTAAACTATGGACCTTTTTTAATAATTTTTATTTGATAGTGAGCTGCAACTTTGGAGTTGAAAACCTGATTTTATATTTTCCAGTGTTTTCCTTTGGTTTGGAAACCTAAAGGAGAGCATTTGTTTCACATTTCTGATATTTTCATACATAAATATTTTCCCTTCACTCTTACCCCTTAGAAACTCAAATGTGAGTAAAGACACCAGTAGCCTGGGTACCACAGAAATTTTATGAGGATTTTAACCATAACAACTATGCTGATGATATCAGTTAGCACTTACTGTTTATACTAGATATAGCATGCATACATCAATTCATTTTTCATGCATGTTTAATTTTTAAGATCCTTGCTGTATGTGTTACCACAACTTCATAGAACTGCCAGTAAGCTACTAGTGAAACACTGTCTTAATATTCTGTGATGATAACAAGGATAGAAGAGGTGGCAGCAATTTTTTTTCACACTTGGGACAACTGGGCTTCTTGTACCTAAATCCCCAGCAAGGTTTCCCACATCTTAAGAAATTACACTTTCCTTGTCAAACTAGTCAGAAGGATTTCATGCAAGTACGAGATCATTATTTCAGCATTTCTCATCCTGCAAAAGAATCTTTTTAGTGCCTGCATCTAGGCATTCAATCTATAGATTAGTTAGACAAAAGCATTCAGTTCCTTGTTTTGCAGTACGTACTTCTCAAGACATGTTAAAGCACAAAAAAACAGGGCTAGAAAAGCACCTGGGTCAACAAATCTCATCACCCAACATAAAAAATAACTTACCCTATACATCCCATTCATAAATGTATCAAGTTTCATACTAGAACTATTTATTTCTGTTATTCCTATAGCCACTAATTCCTGAACTGGTGTTCCATAACTGTACACCTAATAATCACAAACCTAATTGTTTCTATCTTAAATTTATTCGAAAATAGACATCTTCTAAATTTTCAAACTCAACTTTTCTTACTAAGTTTACAAGGCTAACTGATTACCTGAGCACACACTATACATTTATGGTCATATCTTACAAAGCAAGAAAATTAAAAGGGAATGAGGTTGTAAATAAAAAGGCTGTTATAGATGGATGTCTTTTAAGTGATATATGTGATAGAAGTGATTAGCATTAACTGATCTTCTTGAAAAATGTACAAGTATAATTCATTATAATGGCTTAGAAGTACAATTAGTGAACTATAGTGTAAATGAAACTGCTGTTCATAGACCTACCCATAAGAGTAATTATATTTTGAAAACTACTTAGTGAAAAATTGATTGAATGGGTCCTATGGGCATAGATAATTGAGATAAAAATATGTAAACAAATCTCCATTAATAAGTTTTACGGCTAATTTATATATTTACATGTTTATCTAGTCTAGAAATATGCATAAGGAATGAGAATTTTCTGGTGTTTCGTTTTGAACACACATTTAAATGAAAAAAATATTTTTTCATTTGTTTGCCTTTGCAAACAATATTATTTAATTATTCTTACATTGCATAGAAAGATTCATTACCATTTTCCCCTCACTGTGGCCTGAAACTTCAAAAATAGTAAGGTTCAAGGAAAAACAAAACAAAACAAAAAAACAACAATAAACTCAGCATTGCTTAATCATTTAACTTCAAGAAGCTTCTTGATGTGTAGCTTCAGCGTGGCTCATGCTAGGTCAGAACAAAACCTGCCTACTGGTGGTTGCAGGGATTCCTGAGGAAACAGGAGCTATATTTTTGGTATGATAGTAATATAAACTATGTAACAAATGTATTTTACGAAATAGTAAGTTTTGACAGTATTTCATATAGTATGTATATTCATTTGAGAACTTACTGATAATACCTTATTGGTCTAATACCATTTCATTAATAAATACTAATTGCATGTTCTTTTTGAGATGTCCAAAAGCTTTTATTTGATGCCAGGTTTTTTGCTTAAAGATTGTGCTTTTTCTAAAGACCATAGTGGATTAATGTTCAAATATTTGGTTATTCTAAAAATAAAGGTTGAATTGACTTTGCAAGAACAGCAAATACTATATGGTGTACTTTTTCCCATAAAATTTATTTATCTGATTATTAAAAAGGTAGTATTTTCAGATAAATGTTAGATTACTTGATTATTTAACACAGGAAACAAGGACTACCAAGTACTATTTAAATGTATAATTTGAAGGGTTAATTCTGAAAACAAACTTAACATGGAAAGATATGAGACTGATCAAGACAAAAATTAATGCCGGAGGCCAGTAGCAAAATATTTCAATTTTAGGCCCACAGGAGTCCCAGTGCAAATTGTTCCTGTGAATCTAAACCCTTCATCAATCAGATATAAATTACAGTACACATGACTGGCTGCCTTTTCCATTCTAGAGCTCCCTACAGAGAACAAGAGAATCAACTGCTACAGAGGCTCAACTAAACTGCAGTCTCTTTTTCGCTCCCTTGAGGAATACCAACACATTAGAAGAGACACCATACACTTGTATTCCATATCAGGAGATCTTACAAAATCATAAACAATGAGTCAAGCTAAGATCTCCTAGAAAAACTTATAATAAAGGGAACCAGGAAGGGGACCATGGGGGAGAAATATGCTGACACAACCCTAAAATCTTTCCTACTAACCATACTAACCATACTTTATTAAGTACATGTCCAAGCTTCCCCTGAATAGCTAGAAATATGCTGACACAACCCTAAAATCTTTCCTACTAACCATACTAACCATACTTTATTAAGTACATGTCCAAGCTTCCCCTGAATAGCTGTCTCAGAGAAATCCAACACAAGAAGCTGGACACTCACAGAAGGATAAATTCTTTATAAAGAATAGGAGTATAAGTCTTATGACCAGTACTCACATGAAACTGGCTGTCACAGACTTCCATAAGTAACAGGAGAGACAAAACCAGATTTTAAGCAACAAATCAAAAATAGGGCTGCTGAGCCACCCAACAGTGGATACCCGAGCTACCACACAGGAGACCACTACCATTAACTGAGTTTCAGACACAGAGGGGGAAGCTAAAATTCCTACTGTGCTTGCAATCTTCACTCACCTAATTATGGGCAGAGTTAATGTATGAACAGACCCTATGATCTGTAAGAGCAAACCACAAATGTCATATTTTGTGAAGTAAAATCAGAAGACGACTAGAATATTTGAGAAAAGGTGCAGCTTAATGTAGCACTTCTCAAACTTTCTAGAAAATCACGGCCTCCTTTTTGCCT